>NC_079514.1:37548356-37824171 GCF_000801105.2 Raphanus sativus | reverse complement strand
CACGGAGCAAATCTCTCGTGTACTTAAATATTTTTTAAAAGGTATTACGTATAACCAAATAAACAGCAATACATAGTTTTTATATTATTTTTCATTATTCGTGACTCAGGTCCATCTATAATCGTTCTTGATATGTTTTCTGAATAAAAAATTGATCTGAAAATTACTTGACACAAGAGTTACTTGGAGATTCTAACATACTAATTGCAGAACTAAAGAGATTACTATCCACTGTTTTAAAGACAGCATCCTATGTACAAACTAAATTTTATCATAATTTAAATTCTACAAAATTATTTATTTTATACATATATATACATCGGGGAAGTATATATAACATTTTATAAATATGGCTGAAACTATATAGTATTAATATTATACAAAATTTGCAATTGTGTACTAATATAACATTTTGCTTTTGACCCGTAAACTAATATAACAATTGTGTACTAATCCCATATATATTACCGAAAATTCATATATATATATATATATATATATATATATATATATATATATATGTGTGTGTGTGTGTGTATATATATATATATATATATATTATACCATTAGTACAAAAAAATTAAAATGAAAGAAAATATTTATACAGCCACGGATCAAATTCTAGAAATAAACGACAGCAACAATAAATTATTTTATAACAAATGCATTTTAATAGAAATTATAGTTTCCAAATATATTTATATATTTTATGTATTTATAAATTTATTTTATTTGGGATGCTAAAATTTTGGAATTGGAAAAAATATGATTCAACTCTATATTATTTTAATTAAGAAATTTATATCAGAATATTTTATTAAGCTTTTAATTTTAATTTTTATTACAACTGCAAAAAATAATTTTCAATCTAGATTTATGTGTAAATATTACTAATTCATCATTTAATATAAATAAAAAAAATTAAAAACAGAAAATAAATATCCGTCCGATCAAAATCTAGTTTGATATTGATATAATACTCTAAATTAGTATATCAATGGATATTATTAGAGCAAATAAAGCTGAAACTGACCGATAGTTTTCCAGCATCTTAATAAGTATGAGTCATCGGATTTTTAGAGAAACCGTAAACGGAGCCAAAGTCTCAGTTTTCTTCATTCTGAAATTTCTTTAAAAGACTTAGTAAACAATATTAACCAAATAAGATAAATATGTAAATTAGAAAAAAAAGCTTACCTTTTTAAATTCACTTATCTCATCTATATTTTCGTTAAGGAAAATCTTTGTAGAGAAGTGTGAGTTTTGAACTGATATTTTAGAACATCTCCAATGTAAAACACCATTTTTTCCTCTAAAATTGAGCAAAAGTGATTATGGAGTAAAAATGCTCCAACCCCACTCCATTTCTTACTCCATAATGGAGTGATGAACAAAAAAAAATTAGATTACTCCATTTATGGAGTAAACTTCATTATGGAGTGAGAAATGAAGTGGGGTTAGAGCATTTTCTACTCCAAACTCACTTTTACTCCATTTTAGAGGAAAAAATGGAGTTGGGTTGGAGATGCCCTTACCTGATTATAAAATCATACGTTAAACTATTATTAAATATTTTTTAAAATATGTACTTTGTTACGTTAATATAAACTTAGAAATTGGTTACGTACCACTGAATTTTTTGGTCCTCATAAGACTTCCAAGCAAGATAACAGGACCAGTTTTGTTGTTCTTCAAATAAGAGTGCACATCCTCATCATTTTTTTCCATAAAGTGCATTCAATGATTTTTCACTATAATTAAAACCACTGAATTAATATGCAACCAAAAATTTGATAACGGTAATCTAAGAACAACTTTGTGTAACTAAAATATTAACATATCTGAGAAAATATTTATACAACTAACCTCAGATTTCGTAGTTGAAAGCCCAACAGTTTTGTGTAACTAAAATATTAACATAAATCAATTTCCAGCATAGTTTCCAGCATTTAAATTCTGCAGAAATAGAATGCGGATGATGTATTAGAGAAGAAGAGAAGAATTGTTATAAGTATTTAGCAAAAAAAAAAAAAAATAGTTATAAGAAAATTGAATGATGGATCATAAACCTGCAGCAGAGAGTTTGTGACTACGATGGGGAGAAAGATAAGAGAAAAAGAAAAATCAAACGATAGTGAATACAGAGAAAAAAAAAGAGAAAGATGAAAGACGCTGGAAATGATCGTGTGATGATGGGAAGTTGAGACTAATTAGGAGGATAGTTTGTGGGATTAGTGGATTACCAACGTGGGTGTTATTATAAATTTATCTCTTTTTATTTTTGACAATATTTATCTCTTATTTCTATTGTTAAACTAATTTATATAATATACTAGGGTAAACCCGCCCTACGGACGGGCGGACGAATAAAATTAATTATAAACATTTATTAAAAACACTAATCTTTAACCATTGGTCTCATGTAAATAAATATATATATATATATATTAAAAGCACTAAGTTTTTTCTTTACATATATAATGTTGAAGGTTTTACAAATTTAAATGACAATTAAAAATAAATACCAGATACATTTACAATATTGGTTTTAATTAATTAATGTTTTGTTTCTTAATTTTTGTAGCGTAAATAATTTATATATATATATATATATATTTCTCTGAAAATATATTATTTGACATAATACGAATAATCACATACGTAGCAAATTTGCCCAAAAATTAATTACTTTGTTAAACTATCTTTTATACATGTTATTTAGTTAATCTTTTACATTTATGTTAAAATACAATTCTTAACCAAAATAAACCAAATTTACACGTGAATCTATTTTCTTTCAAAACAACTATAGATGGAGCTCTCTATTCTTCATCCAGAATAAAAACAACACAAAAGGAAAATTAAATATTACCGGTGGAAGCAGTCAAGTTTACTTTAATGCAGTTAAATGTATGCAACTTGATCTTTCTTTTTACCTGACGTCTCTTGCTCTCTCTCTCTTGGGTCTTCCATAATTCTTCAGAAAGGACAACATACAAAAAGGATTTCAGTGGAGGCACGAGACTCTTGGTGGGATTCTTGAGGGATAACTTCTGGTTCTGAAAGATCAAAGATTATGCTTTGATATGCCTTCGCATGTCTTTTCATTTTCTTTTTGGCCTTCTTCCTTGTGCTCAACCAGGTTGGTTTTCCAGATGAATAAGAAAGCTGTTGTGGTCATCAGTTTATTAAGACAGGAACGGTAACAGCGATAGCCTCGAACAACTACTCTCTAGTGTACCTGAAAGAACGGGACGTACAGAGCCCCTGCAGAAGCCGGTCTGTTGCATGGATCCTAGAGCAGAGCCACTGAAAGATCATGATAAAGGTTAAATATTGGTGTCCGAGAAAGAATGCACCTGAAGGAGTACCACACAGATTGATACTAACCAACTTTTAATGGTATGTTGACTAATTGACATACGGGTCACTTAAGTACAAATATACTTATACATGTATATTGATATTCTGAAAGAGACATTGTAACACAAAAAAAGAATCAAATCTTAATCAGCCTATACCTGCAATACTCAATAAATGTGAAATTGGATTAACCTCTCCTGCCAGTCCAAAATCAGCAATGTTAATGGATAGATTTCGAGATACATATATTTTGCAACAACCAACACAACATAAACAAAGAAGAAAACTTTCTTATAGGTGGGATTGGAAGCTGTATGAGACAGATTGTGAACTAAAAACCCTTTGAATTGGAAGCTGTATGAACTAAAAACAGAGACAGATAGAGGCAAGAGAGACAGATTGTGAACTAAAAACCCTTTGAATTGGAAGCTGTATGAGAAAACGAAGCAACTTTCTCTTCTTGGAGGTTGGTTTCAGTATCTGAACTCAATCTAAACGTGGATAAAAAATGTGTAATAAGTTTCGACTGTTATTAGGAATAGCGAGAATGAGTCTCAAAGGGATGAAGCCTTACCTTTTATAGGTGGGATCTATCTTCACAACCTGAGTCTCCATAGCGAAAATAAACTCAAG
Organism: Raphanus sativus; assembly: GCF_000801105.2. Classification (NCBI taxonomy): domain Eukaryota; kingdom Viridiplantae; phylum Streptophyta; class Magnoliopsida; order Brassicales; family Brassicaceae; genus Raphanus; species Raphanus sativus. The sequence goes on along the minus strand of NC_079514.1, from coordinate 37,820,175 downwards.
TTGCATGTCTGAATTTCATCTTTCAAACCTTTAGCTAGACTGAACCGCTTGTTGGAACTCATGTAACTACAGAGAAACGATACCGATGAATAAAAAACGTTAAACAATAAGAGATTATAAACGAAGTCTAACCGCAATGGTGGAAGAACAGCGAGGTGACTTCAAATCAGAAAGAAGAAGAGTTGGCCGTTTCACCGAAACTAAATTTTCTAAATTGTTTTCAAGGATTGAGAGGATGATTTGAAAGGGAAGAAGGCTTACCTTTTATTGAAGAAGAGCAAGCTGCTTTGAATGTCAGATCGTGGTTGATGTGGATGGATGGAGTTAAGAAGGGTGATAAAGGCGATGAATCTGTAATCAGAACGTTTTGATTGATTATGACAGAAGACAAAACGATGCATTGAAGACCCACAAAGAGATCCTTTAAGTCCATTATAGCCACTTGACCTCTGGAGACTCCATTGTTGGTGTCAGAGAAGGATATGAACTTCGTCATTTTTGTCAGAGATCGAGCCCTCTATTAGGTGGGAAGATGACGAAGACGATAAGTCTATCCCTTTTTTCTTTCTCGTACACGAAACGTCTCTTCCTGTCAGGCTTGAAAGCTTGAGCAAAATAGAAGCCCAACAGAAGCCCACATAAGATAACATGTTAATAAAACGCAGAGTTGAACGGATGGGACACGTGTCGCAAAGAAAACAGCCGACTTTCTGACCTGGCATCTGACGTGTCTTCACCTGGAGAGAGTAAAATGTATTTATATAAATAGATTTAAAATATAAAAGTTAAAACTGTTATAAAGGATACATTATTATGAGTCATCCAAGCACATAATATATAAAATAGTTTTGCACAACACGTAAACATGAATATAACTGAAAAAAAAAAATTTTACAGATTAGTTATCGCCTTAAATAACGTGGGTATAACGTCAAGTTGTCAACACATTTTATTTGTTAAATTAAATTAATAAGAATTTGTAATTATCAAACCTTTATTTTATTTAGCTCCTACGTTATGTTTTCATCCAAGAACCATTCCTTCTTATTTTGTCCATGTGAGCCTTTTTGTATTTTGCAGTTTTTTATTTTTAAAGAATTTCTACTTGTTAGATTTTTACTGGAGAAGCGACTTGCGCTTTAGTATATAGGAATGTAAATATTTATTAGTATATAAGATTTATATTAGTTATATTTCTATTCCAACATCTGCCTTTTTTTCTGTTGAAATGTTAAATTCATATAATTTTCTAAAATATATGGTTATGGTAGACCACCCACTTATTTTAAAATAGAGTAAAACAAATAGTAAATAAAGAAAAAGACTGAGGTATAAGACTTATACATAACAACAAACCGAAATTACAATTCCAAGAGCTAGGCCTGGGCGTTCGGGTACCCATTCGGGTTCGGTTCGGGTTTTTCGAATTTCGGTTTTATTTTGTAACACCTTCTAGGTCCCATTCTAGTAAATCTACAAGTTCGGTTCGGGTTCGGATATAACACATCGGTTTCGGTTCGGTTCGGTTCGGTTAATACCCGAAGTAACCATATATCATTCGGATTCGGGTTATATCAGATCGGTTCGGATATACCCTAAATAAAATCTAAAATTCAATAGAAAAACATAAAAATATATACTTATTTATATATAATGGAGTATTTAAGATACTTTTTAAAAAAAAAATAGATACTTATTGTTAGATATCATGTTGAAATAAACATGAAATTGAATATTTGAAGTACATATTTATGTTTTAAATATTTATATTATATATTAATTTGGACATTCGGATCGGTTTGTTCTGATATTTTTCGAGTTTTTCGGATTTTCGTGTTTTTCGGATTATCCATTCGGGTTCGGTTAATAACACTTCGGGTTCGGATATGTTTTGTAACACCCTACAAGATCCATTCGGATATTTTTTAGAATTCGGATTCGGTTCGGATCGGGTTTTTTGGTTCGGGTTCGGTTCGGATTTCGGGTTACGGGTTTTATGCCCAGCCCTACCAAGAGCCAAAGAGATCTGACGATCGGTCTTGAGAGGGCGAGCAGCCTGTCACGCATAGCTCAGTCCACCAAAGAAAATAAAGCCGCATCAGAAGATGTCGTGTCCCTGAAGATCCGGTGACTGCGCTCACGCCAAATGTTAAGTGGGGTCAATATCTAATCAATTAAAATAACTCGTTCTTGTTGTAACGACGATTAGTCTTTTTGTTGTTTTTCTGATGCAATTACCCCATTTCTCTTTAACCCCATTTTCACTAGGATTAAGACTATACGATTCATTTAGCCAGTAGCTTCTATGACGGAGATCAATCAATTCGTAATCTTTTCCCAAGTTGTAAGGAGTAAATAAATGTATGCACATTCAAAATGATAGAAAACAAAAGAAGATAATGAATATTGGACTCTATTATATTGTTTACTAGGATAAAATCCGCGCCTTGCGCGGGATGAGATTATTTTTGAGGTTTTACGATATTAGTTATATTAATTTTGGGTATCAGTTTGGTTTTAGGTTTTGTTTTCGATTTTTTTAATTGAGGGGGACGATATTTTGGACATGCTAATTCAATGTTTAATTTTATTTAGTTCGTTGCAATGTTTAAGGTTTTTTTTGTTTTTTTGGTGTTAAAGATAAGACTGTTTGTAATTGTTTGGTTGAATGTTACAATATTTTTGAAGACATTCCTAATGTCAGCAAATATTTTCAATATTATAATTTTCTTAAGAATCATAATAAAAACAACAATCATAATAAAAACAACTTTACGTATAGTTAGGTGTCTTTAAGAAAAAAAAATGTTGCATGAATATATATATATAGATAAATTTAATAAATATTTAAAGAAATGTTATTTAATATAACAAATAAAATACAAAATTTTAACAAAAAATAAATAAAAACTTTTATATAATTAGGAATTATAACATTAATACAAATATGAATTGGGCTGTTTCCAATTAATTAATATAGGCCAATTTGTTTTATCTATCAAATATTTTCACTTAGGGCCCATATTAAACAGCACGACTAAACATCAGTTTCAGGTGAAACAAAGCCGTCTGATCCCAATTAGGTTTTCTTCCTCACCGCGACATACCAACAAAATTTCAATCAAATGACCAGTTCAAGTGATCCTGTCTTTTTTTCTTTGTTTGGTGATCAGTGTTAGAAGAAGCGTTCGCGGGTTACGATCCAATTGATTTCATCACGATATTTCTTCGCTCCTTACTCGGATTATATCTTCAACATTTCGGCCCAAAAGCTTGATTGAATTGATCAATTAAAAGAAGTCTGAGAAAAATCGACCAATCTGTCTTCACGAGAAGGTAATTTCATCTCAAACGAAATTTCGTTTTCATTAATGACTGTTTCCGGTATTACGAAGATTGTTAGTTATCATTCAGAATTTTTCTTTTAGATTTCACATTTTCAACTGAACCAATAATTTTGTGATTATTATTTTTGACTCTGGCTTTTCATGTACAAACGGCGAGTGGAAGTGATGGTTGAGCTTCAAGTTCATATTTCAAAAAGCCATCTATAGTACAAACTGTGACAAAATCGAAACAGAGATCTAGAAGAGGAAGGTCTTAAGCTTTACCATAAAAGGAGGAACAATAACAGTGTTGTTAAGGTAAGTGGTCTAGCTAACTACAACTTTCTAGTATCTACAATTCGATAACACGAATAAGATAAATACATAGAATACGATCATAATAGATAATTTCGTATAGGGTACACAATATGAACTAAAAATAAGACACCAAAAGATAGATAAAACTATTCAAATATAATTAAAAAGTTCCATTATAAAAAAGATCCAAATCTCATCCTTGCTATTACAAAGAATAGTCTAAATAATATTATTAAAACCAACTTTAAAGTAAAAATATAATAAAACATCTTCGATACTTTAGAATTCAATGAATGGAATCCTGCATACCACAAATTGAAAAAACTATTAGGAGAACCAACTTTTTATATATACTACTCATAGGAAATAACCAACTTATTACAATATACTTACTGTGCTTTGAAGAACTGAATATCTAGAATGTCAGTATCAAATAGAATTTCAGAACCACATTGTAAGTTTGTAACATATCTGAAGCCACCTATAAAGTAGTTTGAACAGTTATAAGAAAAAAGAGACATTTTGAGTATAAAAGAGTGTGAATAAATATAGATTACCTGTTCTCCACTCAATTCGCCATAACCTTTGAACACACACCATAACATCTTCAGTAGTAGAAGCCAGAACGCATTTAAATTATGGGCTAGAGCTCCGTAAGCAACACACTTTATATGAGTGAACCTGTTATTTTTAAGAAAGTTATCTATCAATATACATATATTTCATCTGGTCAAATTAAAAATTAACAGATACATCAAAATAAAATTTCAAACCTGAGACTTATCAAGGAGAACTCTATCGAATAGAAGAAAGTATTGTAAATGTTAGCAGGATCAGGTTGCTGATGAGCAATAATATCTCATACACGCACCAACGCTCCACATAGATCTACATAAGCGAAATGTCTTTCTGATTTTAGTAACATTACTTAACAATATAAGAAAGAGTTAAATATAGTTGACATACCAACATAGTACATAGGATGATAAAGACCCCGCTTTGTAGCACAAAAGTTGGAACAACACAGAAAGTTAGAACCGTTGAGTGGTTTTATCTTCGATAACAAAGTTGATTCTGTGAACTTGATTCTGTATTTGTTCTTTGTGAGTCTGTACAAATCAGTAGCAAGTCCTACTTCAAAATTGAGTATCTCAACCCAATCACCATCTTTCAACTCAATCTCGTTACGTAGAGAAATATAATAGTTCAAGCTTCCTTGTATTGTTACTCCCTGTTTAAAACAAAACAAACTGTCTTTTAATTATTTTATACATTTGATTTATAAGAAGTTAATTAAAATATAAGAAAGCTTACATTCTCATCTCCTAAGAGCATGACCGAGTGATGATCTCATCCGCTTTCTATTTAGTTATCAGTAATAAAGAACCATATAGGAGTCTATAAAAAGTAGTATATGGAACGTGACATTGTTTTATGTGAACTAAATAAGAAAAATTTGTTGCAATGTCTTAGAATCGTAGATTTTGATTTCCTTGACTTTTTCACATTTTGTTTTTGCTTGCAACCCGTGTGGCTAGATCTGTTCTGAGCTGTCCTGCAAAAGCTTACATTTGATTGTTATAGTAGACCCTTTTCATAATACTCACACACATAGATTAATACTATTTCAACTTTTCAATCAGCCTAAGATAAATTGAATTATTAATACAGTTAAACACTTATAGTTATGAGCTGAAGATAGTTTCATTACCAAACAACTTATGTGATCGTAGCATAAATATACACACAACTTCTGTGATCGCAGCTATTATAGAAGAATGAGTAAAAGATGTTTTGTTTCGAGTCTATGGAGTTACAAAGATGAATGAAAGAAGCTTTGCTTTTATAGGTTCAGTAAACCTAGTAGTAATACGCAAGGAAACGTTTAATGCCGCATTTAATCCCATATATTTTTCGCGTGCCAATCACTCTTTGAATTTAAAATTTCCATAAAATATACCTTCGAAATATTTAAAAGTTAATAACATTTATTTAGCTTGCACAGAAAGACAGACCTATTAAATGAAGTATAAAATAGAAAGAGTGATGTAATGTCTCTCGCTATCGGTCCAAATTGGTTCAACCACTAATGATTGATTTGGTTCACAATTGTTAACCAAAATTGAATAATAAATCAATCTATTATCGCAACTTCATAATGATAACACGTAAAAGCATGCACACCACGTTCATCCCTTATAAATACCAACAAAATCACATTGACGTGATCTCGTCTAGTTTACGTTTTATTGATATTTTTAATAACGTTTTCTGTTAACTTTTGGTGTGCCTGATATTTTTATTTATAAACATAGGAACGTCCACTGTCAGACATTGATCTCCACTGTGCTCATACGCATCGAACGAAGTTGTCAGGTTAAAAATACATTTTCTCCAATGTTGGCCAGTTGACAGGTATGTATCATTATGAATACAGACTGATAAGGCAGATTAGAATGTGCAAGGAGTTGAAGCACTTGATATATTACCGTAACGATGGTTATGGAATCTTCTTGCTCGTCAGTTTGAGGGGCGTCATTCAAAAGGAGTTGCCGAAACTGTCACGAAACAAAGAGTTGAAAGCCACTTCAATTTATAACTGCGAGCTGCTGTCATGCATGACGTTCTTGATGCAATGCCAGGTTTCCATTCATTCAAATCTGGTTTTACTTGTGTTCTCAATCGTGATGTTGTTCTATATTCGTTTGGTTAATATTTTTCTTGACACGTACAGAGGGTATCAAGCAAAATAAAGCTCGGACAATATTACAGCAATTCAGTGAGGCATGGCGATGTTGGAAAGCTAATATCCATTGGACAAATGTTGCTCACTACAATCGTGAGCGTATCAGAAGAGGGGCTACTGTTGATAAGACTGTTCGTGGAAGAATCTGAGAAGGTTGACTCGACTTTGGCTTAAGACAGAACAGGTCTGTACATTTGTCTTAAACGTCTTAGTTTTGCGGAAATTAGTTACCTGATATTCATTATCAGTTCTCTGATAAACTATATTGTTATGAACATCGACGTTTATGATTTTAGTCAATATCCCTTTAGCAATTCCATTCGAGATAATGTTACTCGAAATTATTTAAAGTTTGTGTGTCGCTGGAAAGGGAAGGGAAGAAATTAATTTTCCTCCAAATCGCTATTAAGATGACACGTCATCTTCGTTTCCTCCAAACTCCTAAGAAAGCGACACGTGTCAAAGATAATGTGAATGCATTTAATGACAACTAGATTTTGACCCGCACGCCCGTGCGGGTATACTTTTTGTAAAATATGTTTTTCCATATCAATATTAGAGTTGGACAAAAATCCAAATCCAAAAGATCGAACTGATCATGATCCATAAAGAAGTATCAAACTCGAACTGAAATTGATTAAATATCCAAATTATTCAAAATCTTGGTACTTAGATAACTGAAACCGAATCCGATCTGAACCGAAATATTTCGAATACCCGAATGTATTTTAAAAAAATTATATACTTATATATATTATTTCTTTAGATTTAATGTATATAAAAACATCCAGAATATATATGGTACATTTAGGTTGGTTTAAATAATTGAAAATATATATAAATAGTCAAATGTAAATGAAGTATACTTATACCACCAAAAACACATCAAATAATTATTGATTCTCTATCTAAATATTTAAATCAAACCAATTTATTTGTTAAGTTTAGGTATTATGACATATCTTATTCAAATTTATATGTAATATATTATTTTGTTTATATATTTTGAGAAATTTAAAGTATATAATGAATTTTAAAAAAAATAATTTAAATGGGTTATCCAAACTCGAACGAACCCGCAAAGATCGGAATCGAATCCGAACCAGAATCCGGAAATATCCGAACGTGACTGAATATTTGTTCCCAGAAACCTGTAACCCAAAGAGATCCGAACCAAATCTGAATGGGTACCCGAACACCACCCCTAATTCACAATATATTTTTTCCTATAAAAATAGAGCAAACATATAATCAAAAGTATTTTATACGTATTATCATATAAATAATCACATATATTATATTTTTAAAATTTAATGTGAAATATATAAATCATAATTTTAAGTTGGTATATGAAATTTGACTTTGTATTTTATTTTTCTTATATATATTGATTTTTTTAATAATGGTTATATAATCAATAGTATTTTATACGTGTTATCATATAAAGAATCACATATATTATATTTTAAAATTTAATGTGAAATATATAAATCATAATTTAAGTTGGTATCTGAAATTTGACTTTGTATTGTATTTTTCTTATATATATTGAAACATTTTTAATAATGGTTATTTTAGTAAAAATAAAATTTTGAATATATGTATATTTTGAATCAATTTTTGATATAAATCAACTTTAAATTATTATTTTGATTTGAAATATATATATAAAGCTTAAATTTTGTTTTATGATTATTTTAGACAAATGATATTTTTAGATGATTAGATTACTTCATTTTTGTATATTTTAAAATTTGCACAAATAGATTATTTCTCATAATATAATATATTTCTAAATTTTAATAATACAAATTCATTATTTTCTTAAAATAATGTTATCTATGTTCCCAAACAACATTATATTTTTTATACTGCTTTTTATGTTTTCAAACAATATTTTTTTTCTAAACTGCTATTTATGTTTCCAAACAAACCTATTATTTTTAAACTGGTATCCAAATTTACAAACAAATATATTTTTAAAATTGTTATCTATGTTTTCAAACAAACCTAATTTGTATTTCAGTTTTAATAATATAGATAGTGTGCTAGTTGATTGAATTCGAGATTGTTACAAAGATTTGCTAATATTTAGGAATATATTTTGGAAGGTAACTAATAGATTTATAACGATAAGGAAAGTATTAAATGATTGCATTAGATTTTGAAATAAATAATTTATATTGGTATTGGTATTTTGATTTTTTTCTGAATTTGAAATAAGACTAAAACGCTGTGTTTTATTGATCCTATAGGTGGTTTATATAGCCAACCGAGGATCAATTTGGTCTAGTAATGGTTTTATAATTAGATGAATTATTAATTAGGAAATCGTGTTTCTTGGTTTAATATCAAACCAAAACTCCTGTGAAAATCAATAAATACTTTTTAATTTTTTTAAATGATGGACTTTGTCTCACAAGATAGTAGAGGACTGCTAAATATGATAACGTTTCATGCATTGTATAGAAAGATATATGTAGTAAACCGAGGATCAATTTGATTTAGTAATAGATTTATAATCTGATGGTATATTAATTAGGAAATCGTGCGTTGGTTTAATATAATATCAAAACACTGTGTTTAACACCAGTGGCATATCATTGTAATTTTTGTGAAAAACTATGGGCTAAGTACAATTTGTACTTCACTTTTAATAGTTTAGATGCATCCCTTTTAATATATAGGGGATGAGTATTCAGGTATCCGTCGGTTCTTTCGGATATCGAATATCTCGGGTTTAAAAATTAAGTCTCGTTCGGATATTACAAAATTCTGAGTCGGGTTCGAGTCGAATCCTTCCGAGTTCGAGTGGGTTCGGTTTTGATGTAAAAGAACCTTAAAATAACCGAATAACTAATATATCTGAAACTGGTTCATACTCAAAGTAACCATATTACCCGATTCAGTTCGGATATTTTGTATCAAAAACTACCCAAATGTACAAAAAATAACTAAAATTATTCATTAGACACGGTTTTTTGAGTATTTCTATACAAACTATCATATTTTATCTGAAATACACAAAATAATTAGTATATTTAATTTATAATTTTAATTTAATTTTTAAAATAATTATACATATAATTATAAATAACATTTTTAAATATATATTTATATTTCGGAAATCTTCGAATACTCATTCGACTCTCGGTTTGGATCGGGTTGAGTACCGGTTCTTCGGATATATCAGTTTAGGAACCATTCGGTTATTTACCCCGTGTCTGATCGAATTCGGGATCCTGATTTTCGGTTCGGTTTTGGGTCGGTTCTTCAAATCCGAATATTTTGCCCAGTCCTACTTTTTAAGATAAAAAAGACATTATATCTATTTAATCTGGATATTCGTTCGGTATTACGTTATTTTTTTAACCTCCTAAAATATAAATATCATTTTAAATCCATATTTATTTTGTTTTGTTCGGTTGAAGTGATCAAGATTTTTCATTTTTTGGTGATAGACCTAAAACTATTTTATTTGTTTGGCTTCATGTTATATGAATTTTCGACAGTTCTTATGTTGAACCAATGGTTTCATTTTTATTGATTCTTAAAAAAATGAATCAAACTGATTCACCAGATCCTTTTTAACGGACGCATTAATCTTAACACCTGTAAAAGTTTATTGCATAAAACTATTTGTTAGACCACGATCTATAAAGCATAGAGAAAAATATAAAAATAAAGAAATTTGCGCAGTAAGGTTTTCATACATTAGAATCGATTAAAACCATCTCAATCGTTAGGCCACCAGCAGCAGAATACTGTTTCCACAAACGTATGATCTTAACCCCGATCTTCCACATTGATTTGAATGGTTTCAAATCACACACAGCAGTTATCGCAATCATTATAGAAGAATGAGTAAAAGATGTTTTGTTTCGAGTCTATGGAATTACTAAGATGAATGGGAGAAGCTTTACTTTGGTTCAGTAAACCTAGTAGTAATACGCAAGGAAACGTTTAATGCCGCATTCAATTCCATATATTTTTCCCGTGCCCATCACTCTTTCAATTTTATATTCCATAAAATAGACCTTCGAAATATTTTAAAGTTAATAACATTTATTTAGCTTGCACAGAAAGGCAGACCTATTAAATGAAGTATAAAATAGAAAGAGTGATGTACTGTCAATCGCTATCGGTTCAAATTGGTTCAACCACTAATGATTGATTTGGTTTATAATTCTTAACCAAAATTGAATAATAAAGCAATCTATTATCGCAACTTCATAATGATAACACGTAAAAGCATGCACACCACGTTCATCCCTTATAAATACCAACAAAATCACATTGACGTGATCTCGTCTACACACATTTTATTGATATTTTTAATATAGTTTTCTGCTAGCTTTTGGTGTGCCTGATATTTTCATTTATAAACGTAGGAACGTCCACTGTCAGACATTGATCTCCAATGAGCTTGTACGCATCGAATGAAGCATACTATATCACAAACTTAAATCTTTTATCCTACGGTAAGTCTTATGACAGTTATCTACTGCTGTTGTCGTTTGTTGCATACGGGAAATCATAAAATTTAAGTAATTGAAATGATTCTTTCTTATAGATATAGTTTTCGGTATAATTGACAGTACACATTAAGTAAACAAATATTCATGCTCTCGTTCGATACTCATCATCGTTTGATACGAATTTCAATACATACATGTTGATAACTCCGCATCTTCCGTACCTTTCACACAAAAATTTTAAAAATCAAGTGATAAACTATATTGTTATGAACATCGACGTTTATGATTTTAGTCAACATGTTATTATATGCACCCATTCAAAATTTTCATAGTCGAGATGATTTAAAGTTTGTGTGTCGCCGGAACAAACTAATTTTCCTCCAGAAGCGTTATTAAGATGACACGTCATACACATATACTCCAAACTCCTCAGAAACCGCCATGTGTCAAACACAATGTGAAAGCATTTAACGACAATGCATCCCTTTTAATATATACTGGATATCACTACCAAATCTATGTAATACACTATCAAGCCTCACCAAAGGAAGGCAAGAAAAAGAACACAAATCAAAAATCAGGAAAAAAATAAAACAAAATAAGATGAAAAGAGCTGGTTCGTTCACTATAGACAGATATATATATGACTTCTTGACAGCACCTTAAAACTTCAATGAGATGCTTGTAGTTTTTCAATCTCCCTTTCTCCCAACATGAACATACTTATGAAAAAGGAAAAGTTAACTTCTCTTATTCTTTAGCTTCCTTTTGAACCTTAATAGTTGACTTCTCCTTTCTTAGTTTTTAGTTTTTGTTATCCCCTCTCCTTCCTCTCCTTTGCCTCTTTCAATCTTGCTAGCTCCTCCTCCAACTGGTGCTGCTCCTTCAACTTGCATAGTCCTTCATCACTCGGATGTAGGGATGGCAATTTGGACCGCGACCCGCGGGCAGGCTCGTAATAGATCCATGCGGGGCAGGTCTGGGCACATATTTCTGAGCCCGTTTATTTTGCAGGTCTTGCGGGCGTGACCGCGACGGTACTGGGCTTTAGCGGGGCGGGATTATGCGGGCTGCGGGTAAACAATAAAGCCCGCTACACTATACTTATACGAGAACTTGCCGTCTTGAACGAGATTTTTTTTATATATTGAACGAGAACTTGCTGTCTTGTGTTTAAGTGTTCCATGAAATTAAGTGTGGTTGTTTGAAATCATTATTTGTAATAAGATAAACATGGAGGGAGCTTGCAAAAAACATTAGTTTGAAAAGTCAGAAACTTCACACAATATTATTTGTATCTGTACACAAAAGTCCGAGCCCAGAAGTTAATAACAAACAAAATGATGTGACTGTGAGCTCGTACCCATAATGATATTGATACGCCCGTATGATGATGAATAAGGAGGAGGAGCATAGGACAAGCTTGAGGAGCTGCAAAATGTGGAGAAGAATGAAACTGTGGCTTTGAAACTGTGGATGGTACAGGATCAGCTCTCACTGCTTTGTACGATAGTCGGCAATATTGAAAATATGCAGTCAGCAATCTTGAAAATACAAACACGCATATAGACGACTGATACGTTACAAACAAAATCAAACTTTTAAACATTAAGACAAAGATGTACATGTTAAGTGGACCTAGAGAATTGAGAGGACGTTAATAGAAAACAAAATATACAGTTGTTTTAGTGAAAGTTCATACTTAACTATGTTGAACTAATCTTGATTTTCATTTACTATCAGCAGACCGCACTGCCGCAAAGAACCACCGGAGAGAGAGACTTGGACTACTGGTGGGGCGGGCCACGGAGGGACGGGTGGTACCAATTGCCAACCCTTTGACGACCCGCGGGCTGCCCGCAAAGGCCTGCAATATTCGCGGGGCGGGTTTGGGCTTAAGGATTGAGTACCGCGGGTACTGGTGGACCAAACCGCAAAGAACCGCCCGAGAGAAAGACCGCGGCGGGGCGGGCTGTACCAATTGCCATCCCTACTCGGATGAATCTGTGCGGCGGGGCGGGCTAAAGCGGGGCGGGCTGTACCAATTTATAGTTCCTTATATATAGTCTTTCTTGATGTGATCATGTTTCTGAATGTGTTTGGAATATATTGTATAGGCAAAGTTGAATGAGGTGACTTCATTGGAAGGACATGTTATGCTAAAGAAACTTAGGGATGCTTTAGAAGCCATGAGAGGTCGTATGGATGGGCGTAACAAAGACTCAGTAGAAAAAGCTATCTCTATGGTTACTAGCTTCTCTTACTATTATTTACTCAATAGTCTTTTTTGCCGAGTGTAAACAGTTTGTTTTTGTCAATATTCAAAAAATCGTGTACCGATTTTTTTTTAATTCTAGAAAAATTGGTTTTGTATGTCTGATATTTAGAACACTTGTTGTATTGTAGGTTGAGTCTCTAGCCGTTAAGTTAACTCAACATGAAGGTGGGCTAATTCAAGAAAGGTTTGAAGTGAAGAAACTAGCAAGCTTACTCAAGCAGGTACATAGAAAGTTTTGATTTAGACTCAGTTCTCTTCTATAGGTTGGTTATACTTCGTTCAACACTCAAACTAAGGCTGATTCATTGTGTTTCTCAGGCTTCAGAAGATGCTAAGAAGTTAGTAAGCAAGGAAAGGTCATTTGCTTGTGCTGAAATCGAGAGTGCAAGGGCTCTTGTGATGAGACTTGGTGGGGCATTTGAAGAACAGGAGCTTTGTTCTAAGGCTTCTCAAGACCAAGGACCGGTATGTATCAAGTTTAAGACTAATCTTCTTCTAGATATATGTTTTGTTCTAGACTATTAGCTCCAGAAAAAGAATCATGGATCTAATAACTCTTCTGCCTCTCACAGCAACGAAAGTATCACATTTTAAACTTCTCTGTTTTGGATTATCTTAAAGAGTTTATAACAAGAAGAATTTCTGCTTACAGAAGCTTCAAACTAAGACAATAGAAAAAAGAAAAAAGCAACAGACAAAACGAAAACTACACTTGCCTCTCTTAAAATGCTTAAAGAAACTTCACATTCTCAACATAGTTGAGAACGGTGTAAGATCTCTTACCCTGAAACGCTTCCATTCCTCGGACTCCAACTTTTCTGATTGTCTTTCTCTCCACGTTGAAGTAGATGAGATAGAAAGTCACTTGTTGGTAGATCGGGGACAAGACGATTTCATTTGTACCAATCATTCCAGCAATGCGCATTCTCTCCACAACTACATCCTTCCACAGAGGGGGTAATACATATACATGTTTGGACAACACATTTTTCCAGCATCTTGTAGAACCCACAGCTCAAGTCTTTTACTTGATCCATTTATAACATCATTAGAATCTCCCGACATAAGCAAACCTAGTTTCCCATTGTAGTTTATTAGAGTTGTTGAACCAGGCATGTTTCTACTGGTAGTTTCCATAAAATTCACAAAGCTTAACTTCTCAGAACTCAAATCAAAACAAGCTACCATGCAAGGCACAGAAGACCAGTTATCTGGAGCTTCGTAGTAAATAACACCATTGATGCATATCCACTTATGAGAACAATAATGTGGTATGCAACATTCGAGCATCCTCCATGACAATTTATTGGTTCCTAATGTCAGAACTTGGTGCTTCACAGAGATCCACTCACGGCTTTCACACGAGCGTTCCATTGACAATACCTTGAACTCTTTCGCAATGGGTTCATATCCAAGATAGCATGCTACGCTAAACTTATTCCTAGACTTCAATCTTGGTAAGATCAAGGACTGTCCCGTGCTGGGGTTACATATCACATTCTCAAAATCGCAATTCATGATCAGGTTAAATCCGTAACACGAGAAGCCACTGCTGGGAGCAGGGAATCTATATGAACTTGGGAAACGTTCAAGATGATTGGCGGCTACAACATACGAGTTCTCTTCTGGATTCTGAGGATGAGGTGACGAGAAGAAGATAAACTTATCGTCATCTTCGCATGCGAATAGAAGCTGAGGACGAGCAAAAGATCTGATCAAGAACGACTCTGTGAAATCTTGATTGCGAAGGATGGACGCCCAGAGCTTGGATATGCATCGAAATCTCATTATCGCCTTTGATGGCAACCTTGAGAATATCTCGAAAATGAGGTCATCAGGAATCGACAATGAGCTTCGAGTAACACGCGGAGAAATGGTTAGAACAGAGACGTTCATAGCGGAGACAGATTCCGAAGAGTTGGTGTTGTTTTTTCGTGAACCAAAGAGTTGTTTCGTTTTGGAATAAAATCTCTATATTTAAAGGAAAATCAAGAATTACACATTCTGCATGATACAAATGAGGCCATGACCCCTTTATAAATTTATATACATGACATCTTCTCAATAGACGGTGAAGATCGAATTGATCTAATGACTGAAAACTATTCCTTACTCCCAACACTTTTAAAGCTTATCTCTTATTTACTTCCTAAGGTATTATACATTTTTTCAAAACATTAGATTACTATAGATACTTTGCATAAGACTTAATATAAAAAAAATTGACTTCCATGAATAAAATTGGTCTGGAAATTGGCTGTGACAACATGCACCTAAAAACTTTGATATCTATAAAAGCATTTGCATTAGATAGTCTCTCACATAGCATCTTTCAATTAGTATATTAATATTATAATACAATTTTCATAAGTAATTAAATTTTAATTCGAGAAAAATATTAAACCAATTATGATGTGTCAAGTGGCAAATAAAGCTCTCTGATTTGTGCAAATGTTCCTCTCAGATTTGTGCAAATGTTCCCCCCCCACCCCAAATCATTTCTCTATGTTAAATATTATTTTTCTTCGGAGACTCTAATAATTTGGTATTAGTCTCTAATAATTAGTTATTGATGCGGATGCTCTAACAATTTAATGTGTTTAGCTAAAAATGTACTAAGAGTCATGTAGATGATAGATGATCAGAGTCATGTGTATTTACTGAAATTTGGCTTATGATAATGTAAACTCTTTTCCATCTCGTAAGTATGCAATAGAAATTATTAATTACTGAAATGTAGTGGTCTCGTCTATTCATCTTTTTTTTTTTTTTTGCTAAAATCGTCTATTCATCTTACTAAAAGAACATATTAACATAGAGAAATAACATTTAACCAAATATGTAATTGCTAGTGTTAGATTGTAGATATTAACTTATGTTATAATCATATAATCATATAACGCATTAGTTGAATTTTTTGTTAGTTGAAATGTTAGTCTGTATACATTATGCCAAGGTTTCTATATATAACGGTAAAAGAAAGAGAAAAATGTGGAATTGTGAAGTTTAGAATATATTGGTCTCATTTAGTCAAGTTAAGGTGCATGAGTTCGAGATATTGTCAACTTTTAGTTGAAATGTTAGCCTGTATACATTATGCCGAGGTTTCTATATATAACGGTAAAAGAAAGAGAAAAATGTGGAATTGTGAAGTTTAGTATATATTGGCCTCATTTAGTCAAGTTAAGGTGCATGAGTTCGAGATATTGTCAACTTTTAAGATGTGGTGTCTTTATGTTAGATGAACAACAATGATATATTCTTATTGTTTGTTAACTGATATGTTAGATTGTAATAATTATATTATAGTCTGAATTCCTAAAAACATATGTAAAACTTAGAACCTGAGAATGTAGTGGTCTCATCTAACCAACATATATTTTTAATGTTGGATTATAAGTAAAACTAGACATTATATATCGTTGATCCTTTGAAGTGAACAAACCATATTCAACTAACAAAATGCTTGATATAAATGAACATATGTTAACATATAGGAGTAACATCTAAACAACTTACTTTTATACCTTTCGCTATGATATCTTAGAAGTTTTTACTTATGATAAGACACTATGTAACTCAGATTCTACTGGATACAATCCAAAAATGGCACAAAACTAGATCTACAACTTGTGATTTATCAATCATCTACAAAGGGCTTGGACAAACATAATTTTTTGGTGAGGTTAAGTTGTCTTAAGCAATCCATGGATCTAAAATCTATCTTAAATAGTTTGTAACAAGAAGATGTAAAATGTATTCTCCCTCTCACAGCATTTAAAGACCACATTTAAACTCTCTGTTCGGGATTATCTTAATTAAAGAGTTTATAACAAGAAGATTTCTGCTTACAGAAGCTTCAAACTAAGACACTAGAAAGAAAGCAACACACAAAGCCGTCCCGACCATAAGACGGGTGAAGCGGTAGCTTTAGGCCACATTTAAATGTTTTATTTTTTAGGCCACACTATAGTTTTGATATTAGCGTAGCAAAATAATTCAATATAATTGGTAATAGATCAATTCGTATGAGACTTAAATAATTACATTTCTAGGATTTTTTTTGTTTTCCTTTTGGTATTGAATAAATCTGTTTTTATTTTTATTTAAATTTTTTTGGTACTGCTTTTGAGGAAGTTTATTTTTCTTTAAATCTTTTCATGTTTTTGTGTGTGTTAGAACTATATTTAAATATTTTGCTTTATATTAACTATGAAGCATTTTCATCTAACTCAATTGATTAAATATACTTATATTTATCTCATTTTGACACTATACTTTATTTATATGTTAAACATCTATCTAAACTATTAAAACTGAAGTACAAAAGTACTTAGCCCTTAGTTTTGCACAATAATTACAATAGAATGCCATTGGTATTAAACTCTGAGTTTTGATCATTATAACTAACCGAGATTTACGATTTTGTTTCTCTATCTTAACCGAAATTAGATCTATTAATAAGGAAAGATTTAATTAGTCCCTATATTATAGAACCTTCGACCAGTACATCAAAAGATTTTGGTCCCTATATATTGTGCATTTATTAGGATAATAAACTTAGTGATTATTAAAAAGATTTGATTACACCATGAATCTAGGAACTTCCAAAATTATGCAATTATATTGCTAAGGATATATATTTCGGTTACATATTTGATTGACTAAACCACTCCTATTAATATTCATACCTAACGTCTTCATCCATACTTCTACCCATTGGAGGATGAAAAAACATCAAGAATTAATAGTTTTACTCTCAGTCCTGCCAGAAGAATGTATAGATCAACCATCCATTCTTATTAAAATGGGTTTACTCTTATTTCAAATCAAAATAATAATTTAAATTTCACTTATATCAAAAATTGATTTAAAATATATATATATTCAAAAAATATTTTTACTAAAACATTTTTCAATGACCATTATTAAAAAATATGTTCAATATATGTGATTATTGAAAATATAATATATGTGATTATTTATATGATAGTACGTATAAATTACTATTAATCATATGTTTGATGTGTTTTTAAAGGAAAAAAAAATTGTGAATTAGGGGTGGGCGTTCGGATACCCATTCGGGTTCGGTTTAGGTCTGTTTGGGTTTCGGGTTTCCGGGGTCAAAGATTTCAATCATGTTCGGATATTTCTAAATTGTGGTTCGGATTCGATTCGGATCTTTGCGGGTTTGTTCATGTTCGGATAACCCATTTAAATTCATTATATACTTTAAATTTCTCAAAATATATAAACAAAATAATATATTACATATAAATTTGAATAACATATATCAGAATACTTAAACTTAACACTTAAATTGGTTTGATTTAAATATTTGGATAGAGAATCAATAATTATGTTAAATATTTTTGGTAATTTGAGTATACTTTAACTATTTTAGATATTTACATTTGACTATTTATACATATTTTCAATTATTTAAACCAACTTATAAATACCATATATATTCTGAATGTTTTATATACATTAAGTCTAAAAAATAATATATATAAATATATAAATCTATTCCGAATACATTCAGGTATCTGAAATACTTCGGTTCGGATCAGATTCAGTTTCAGTTCTCTAAATACCAAAATTTTGATATTTAATCAATTTTGGTTTGGGTGCTGTAATTTTTTTGGGTCAGGAACAGTTCAATTTTTTAGATTTGGATTTTTGCTCAATTCTAATATTGACATGAAAACACATATATTTTATAAAAATATATACCCGCACGGGCGTGCGGGTCAAAATCTAGTCTAATCTATTAAAAGTGAAGTACAAATAGTATTTAACCTTTAGTTTTTTTAATATTTACAAATGATTGCCACTAGAATAAAACACAATTGTTTTACCTCCTAACTAAACGTACGGTTTAAATTTGAACCGCCTAGCTTTTCTAAACTCGAGACAAAACCGGAGTGAACCTAATCTTATGTGTTTCCATACCAAAAAGATATACATTAACTAACGAAATCTGCATATTAATTTACCGAATTCAAATCTATTCAAAAAGGAATATTCTAATTTAAATGTTCTATAATCTCCTATAAATCTAGCATAATTAAGTAATATATTAAAAATGGAAACCTCTCCAAACGTTATTAATTTAAAAAGTTGTTAATTTTCTAATGGACCTTCGATTTGCTTATAATACATGTTAACCATTTTTCAATCAACACGTCAAGGACCATTTTGTTAATTAATATGTTTTTTATCTATACATAACCATTTTAATATATTCTTTAAATATGTTATATATATTTATATATATATTTATATATATATATATATATATATATATATATATATATATTGAACCACACTGATTTTTTATATTATAATGCTTCAACTATAAACTATTGAATAGTATAAATATATAACACTAGCTTAGTTTTTAAAAATATTAAGGTGAAGTTTTCTCATATACATATAATCTATCCAAGTATGTTTAAACTATAAAATTACGAAAAATTAAGGTTAGTAGCTTCATATTAAAATACTAAACTTATTTTTGGTCAAAAGTTATCAAAATTCAATATATTATTTTTGGTCAAAATAACTATTTATTTTCAAAAATGTAATAGTATCTTTTTCCAAACCAAATATATATATATATATTATTCATGCATACACGATATAGATCGAATAAAAAATAACTTATATAATATATCATCATTTAGATGAATTTATCAGAATGTAATACTTGAAATATAAGGTTATCAAAATTTATGTTTTAAGCGTTGTATGTTCCTCATTTATTTCCAGTATAAATTAAAACTAAGAGACATTTAAATTTGAAAAAGATAAGAAAATATTTGCTATATAAATATTTGTTTTAGAAAAATAAATGTATTAGTATACACAGGCTTATTAAACAGTTAAATTTTTAAACAAATATAATATAAAAATTGTCTATGTCACTAAAAATTATCAAATTTACTTAGATTTCATATTTGATTAGTTTAGCATCAAACCAAGATATAAACAACCAACAAATTTTAAAATATACTTTATCTATAAATCATAACTAAATCAAAATATTATCTATTACACAAAAACAAATCACCCGTGCGTAAATATTACATAGTTACACACACACATATAATTATTTAAGTTTCTTACGCATTGATCTATATTACCCAGTTCATCTTGTTAAGGTCAAGGAATGTCATCCCTTTCTAGGGTTACATATCACCGTTACATACACTGGGATTTTCGTCACCTTCAAGATTCGCTTAGCTCCATGACAGAAGAAGCCACTGGTATGACCAGAGAATCTATAGGAACTTGGGAGCACGCAAGATGATTGGCCGCTACAACATGTGAGTTTTCATCTAGATTTTAAGGCTGAGAAGAAAAGAAGAAGAGAAACTCGCTCTCGTTGTCATATTCGCATGCGAAAAGAAGTTGAGGACAAGCACAAGATTTCGTCAAGAACAACTCTGTGAAATCTTGACGACGAAGCATGGAGGACAGAGCTTGCATACTCAACGACATCTCGCTTATAGACTTCAACGGCATCTTCGAGAATATCTCGGTATAACAACCTCAACAGGAAGCGTTAATGAGTTTTGATGATGTGTGGTCGTCGATCGCATAATGCATCGAGTAATGTTAACACAATTCTCTGAAGCGTTCTGCCTCCGTGGTTTCATGGCGGAAACACTTGAGTAGATTCCTCTGAATTCGTATTGCTTTGGAAACATAGTAAAGTTTTTTAGCAAAAAAAAAAACATAGTAAAGGCGTTCGTTAATCTAAAGGAAAAAAATCAAGAAATACAAATTGCGCATGATATGGCCCATGTAAGCCCAACACTTGGCCAGTATTGGTTACATTATATATGTTGTTGGACTTATTAGTTTTATTACTTTTATATGATCAACGTGCACAAGTATGATGCCAACTTTCTTGTTTTTCTTCTTTTATACAGAGAGATCATACGAGGATTATTTGATAAAATCGAAAAGAAACAAAATAGCTCTATAATTAGAGAATAAAAGTCACCTACAAGGCTGATGCGAACTCCCTTGTAGAAGTTTGTTAAAGTTTTTAACAATATAAATTACAAAACCAACAATGTTGTCAAAAAGTTCAATAAGGTCGATCACTCGTTTATGCTAGTTAATTTTCTTAGCTTAAAACAACTATTGCTCTAGACTACATGAACTACTGAATAAGGGGATGCCTATAGTATCCATAGAAGATATTTCTCCAATAAGCCAAAAGGTGGCTGAATAAACCAGTGGAATACAATGGATCTATAAAACTCCCATTGATCTTTCATGATGTGAACCATGGATAGCTATGTTACAAACTCTCAACATATAATTAAAGTCAGCAAAACAGTTCAAAGCTTCATGTTCTCTACATGGTTAAGAACCATGTGAAATCTACTAGTACTAGACCTCAATTTTTTTATCCTTGGATTTCAACTAGGAGACGTTGAAAGGAAAGGATGTATTCAACAGCAACAGCACAATCTCATATGTAACAGTGACTCCAATAATATAAAACTTGTCCTCCCCAAACTACCTTCTCATCAGGATTCTAAGTAACACTGATTATTACTTGCTTGTATATTTTTGTTGTATCTTGTGTTTGTAATCTATGAATTTATGTTCCTCCTCTCTATGACTCTATGCAGTAGAGTGAACGAATTCTTTAATTTCATAGATAGAGAACATAAAATAATCTGGAAAATTGATTTTTTTTTTGTTATAAAGACGAAGAAATAAATGTGTTTGTGAGGCTGCTTTTGCTTCCCACTCACGAAAGCCTATTCCATCATGCCTCTGTTTTTCTTAATGCAGTCACTTTACTGTTCTAGAACTTGTTTTGACTTATTAAAAACGAAAACCTTAATACAGTACATGTAACCTTTGGTCAAAAAACATATACATGTATATGATTTCATAGTCATATTCATTTTTAGATTGCTTTAATATGGCTGACCCATTAGTTCATAGAAGTTATTGCTATACAATAAAAAAAAAAAAAAACAATTAAGATTAGTATGAAACCATTCTAAAAGATAATTCTATGCAGGGGCGGACCCACATGTAAGGTGGTGGTGTCACTTGACACCACAAAAAATAATATAATTCTGATTTTGTAAGCACTTTACATTAGTTTACTGTGTCAATTTGGTTGACATGTGCTTGCATGAACCCGGATTTGTGGGTTCGACCCACCTAAAACACAATTTATATATATTTTGACCCCACAGAAAATAATTTCTGGGATCGCCCCTGATTCTATGTGAACTTCATTTGTATGTTAAAATATTTTACAACTGTGAGATCTTTTCTATTGACAAAAGAAATGATTCCTAAGTGTCCACTCCTATAAGTCATATATGTATAAATTTTCATTTCTTATTAGGAGTAACTTTTATAGGTACACAAGTGAAATCATTTTGATATACACTTATGGACCGCACTTTCCATTCCTTCTTTATTTAATTGTTCATATTTCGTATAATGGAATTCCATGAAAAATATAGCACTGATCATTCTCTGACTTCACATTTTACCAGAATGTTTTTGATTTTGTGTTTTATATGTTCGTGTAAATGAAATAAAAAGAGAGAGGGTATTTACAGGTGTTGTTGTAATCACGAAAGCTGAAACAAGAGAAAGCATGAGTATATAGGAATAAGAGAAAGGCATGAGACTACTACACAACACAGTCTCTTCACTTTCATTTTCCTTTTCAATCATTTCCATTTAAATTTACCTCTTCTTACCATTCTTCCCATACACTTCACTTTTATATATCTAAAACATTAAATACGATAGTACAATTTAATCAAGTTACAGTAACTAATGATTGAAAATTATTGAACTTTTTGCACGCATAAATAATGCAAATATGTTTAGTCAAAAAAAAATAATGCAAATATGTTCACAGTAACAATTTTGCATTATGTATTTCATATTTAAGTGTTATATATGTTGATTAGACAGATTCTAGTGATCAAATAGTTGACTTCATTTCTCTCAAAACAAATTTTACAATTACGACATTCGAATTTACTATTAACTACAAAAGGTTCTATTTTCATTTGATTTCACGTCGTTTCCATTTTATATTTGACTTTACTGATCAAATGCTTTAATTACATTTTACATTTTTGTTGAAATTAGGATTTATCATTTTACGTACTACATGTACATGTACATGCATGTGTGGTTGTGGTGACTGTGCAACCCACTTTCAGTTCACGAACGTTAATCATGTATTAATTTATAATAAACTGTTTAAATCGATAAGTAATCATCACAAATCATAACTCTGAGTCTGTGATGATTGAGTTTGTGCGAGTACGCCATTCCATGGCTCATGTGTGCATGATAGTAGAAAATAATCATTGACTTTATAAAGTCCAATATCGAATCAGAGAATGAGTGAGCTTCGAGGTTATCAAGAAACAATACCTTTTTCAGTACGACGATCATTACAAGACGTTATCTTTAGATTCTTTTGCTTTTTCTTTGCAAGGAAACAGTGAGAATGAATAAAAAGAATAAAATACTGCTTTCTTTATGTTAGAAGGTTAAACTTATACAACAAGCATTACACCATCATTAAGGAGATGTGACCACCCCTTGACTCAAAAAAATTCACTAACCATTAAACTAAAAAATAATGATGGATTATAAAATACACTTCCATCTCTCAGTTTCATAATCCTTCACAAAACACATGTTCTTATAGATTTATCAAAATAAAATTACCTTGAGATTAATTAACTCTTCCAAAGTTAGAAGAAGATCCATGAAAAAAAATAGAACCGGTTTGATACGCCAAATACAGTTAACCAAGACAAAATTACAACCCTTTTCTACACCTGTAAACCGGAAATTTAACCCATTAAACACCTGTAAAAGAAAAACACCGAACCGGAAAGAGACAGAAGAGAAGTTGGACCAACCTGTTGCCCTGTTTCCTTTTGTGTTAAAAGAAGCAATGTAATGTCTCCATCACTCTTCAAAGCTTCAAACACCAACAATAAATAAAAAAAAACTTTAATACACCTGACAAAAGCGGAATAAAATCATATACCATAAGTGATCAAGATATGATGAAGATTCATATACACAATAATTAACTCTTACAAGATTTACAGAATCTTCCCTTTCTCAAGAATAATACAAACGAATCTTACAGTTTCCTAATCAGTTGTTTTCGCTGACGATGGAGAGATAATCATATCATATCATATCAAATCCAGTGCCTTAAATGACATAATAGGAGAAACGTGTGGGCTACTTTCTTGGCTGATGTATAATAAATGCGGACCAGTGTCTTAATAAACTTAAGTCTCTATTATGAGTTTCAGGACCACAAAAACTACTACTACTAGTTTACTACCAATAGACTATACTGGCCTTGATAGGTTCATGTCACTGACACTAACATTCTATCTGCTATCGCCTAATTTTCTGGTTAATTCTATGGATAGATATGGTCACACTGAACCTTTTGTTTTAGAAAAAAGTTAGCTCGGTGTATCCTCTTGGGTAAGGCAAGAGTTCTTCTGCTTGGACCCTTGAAGTAGAGTAACTCGTCGTTCGTTTTAGTCTCTTGTGATTTGACTCAACCTCTGCGCTGAATATGCCATAAACTGGTCTATGATCCGAGAATCTTGACTCCCCTCTTACATAACATAACTGATGCAGTCCTTCTCCATACCACAGTATTCTATCACACCTTTAGTAAATAAAAAAGAAAACAATTGTCAGATCAGGGGTTCTTGATTTTTTTTTTTTTTTTTGAGTTTTGAATTAAAGAAACACTAACCAAGCAGGAGTACGACGTTTCTCCTTGGGATGTAAATCATCTCCAGCATATCTATCTGAGTTAGTTGAATATTTATAAGTTGGTGGGAAGTAAATCTTCCCTTCGTCCCATCCTTTAAACACATGTCCTCGTTTCTGCTCTATCCTTAACTGCATCAAAAATGATTCTCTAAGTGTTTCGGAACAGAACAAGCAAAAACTATATATGCATCATCATAATGTACCTGGTCGTTCTCTAGTAACGCTCTCCAGTTTTTCATCTCCACAAGTGCTTTTGCAGATCGGTAAGAGAGTGCTATCCGGTAATTCAGATCCCCAAGCCATATTACTCGACTGAATCATAAAGAAAACCAATTGAGTGCAAAAGAGTGAATAATGTGAATGTATTGACTCTTGATTTCACTTACTCATGCTGAAGTATATTCTCTGGGGACTTCTCTCCTGCAGAGCTCAGGACACGAGGAAACCTCGTTTTCTTGAGTATCTCCATAACATCAGAGTTCCTCCTCAGCTCATCTCCTTCTTTTTGTCCTGAGGTCAAGTGAGTGCAGACAAAGCAAAAGCTTGTTTGGTGAAGCAACATGCTGATAGAGATTGATCCCTACAAAGAACCACATTTTAATATGATATCGAACTAACTCAAGTTGATAGTGAAGCACAAGATCTTTACCTTGTTCCCAAGATAACCCATTAATCCTCTGCCAACACAAGATACTTTCATGTTCTTGACGTGTTCTCTCAACTCACTTTTCACCCAAACTGTTAAAAAGATACCAACCATCTGTTTGCTAGCCACCAAACAATACTGTGAAGAGTTCCAAGAGATTCTAGACCCATTCTCGTTTGATGCAGGTGAGTACAAGCCTGTGCTTGGTGAATCCCCTGGACCGTTATCCTCATCTGAGTAACCACACCGAGAGACATCACTCTGCCTAGAGTAGTCACTTGCTCTAGAGTAATAATCACTCGGTCTAGAGTAATAGTCACTTGCTCTAGAGTAATCACTAGGCCTGTGATTGCACCTGAAGCTAGGATCAAAGTCACTCGGTCTATGAGTGAAGAACACACGATCGCAGACGCTTAGACGACGCTCAAGCGGTGGTTGTGAGACTGAAGAGTCGTTCTCATCCGCTCTCCATATGCTTGGGGTCTGGAAAGACCGTCTGTTGAAGAAGGTTGCGTTCTTCTGCCTCGAAGATCCAGAGAAATCAGCATCGATCTCTGCAATGGGGACAGGGATAGGCGATGGAGTGTGAGAGACGCCGCCGCTTGTTCCAGGGAGGTTGTTGAGCGTTTTCCTGATGAGGGAGTGCCATTTTTTGGCAGGACCGTTGTCTTCAGCTCCAAGAACGTTACCAGCATTAAGAGGAACAATCTCTTGGAATCTACAAAATCAAAACTATTTTAAAAACAGTTCTTGAGAATAAGAAGTTGGTAGTAGCTAAGTATACCCTAGTACGTATATATCTGCAGGAGCTGAGGAGTGAAGCCACTCGTCAAGGTTTAGATCTTCAGGAGGAGAACGTCCAGCAACGTTCCATGTAGCTACAAAGATGCTGTTTCTCACCAGTTTCATCAAACATTAGATTCAACTCAACTTCAATGGATCATAATATAACAACTATCTATGTTTTTTTTTACCTGTAGTTTTGGACATCAATGATTCTTGGATTCTCATAGTTCATTCTCCTTTGTCTAGCTTGCTGCTCCCAGTTTTTACTGAGTTTCTCTGTCAAAAAAAAATAATAAATTCAGGAGTCAAAACTTTTGCATATATGTGGAGTTTGATGAATGGTTTCTTACCAGTTTTGGTCTTCTTGATTGTGCAAGGCTCCTTCTCTGAGATGCTACTTCTATGCTCAACTACCAGCAAAAAATTGAAGTTTATTATCACAACTCACAACAATCCAAATGATAAATTCATTAATTTACATGGAGACTGGTGGTTAGAGTTAAAATAAAAAAAAAAAAACAGAAGAAACAGAAACTGTTTGTTTCTTTGCTAAGAAGAAGAAAAAAAAAGACAAAAGATTTGTACCTTGAGGAAGAGAAACATCAGCTTGAAACTCTTCTGTTTTGCTTTTGATGTTGAACCATTTCCTCACCATCTTCTTGGACCATGACAACTTCATTCAAAAATTCAATAAAAGGGGTTTTAGTTGAAAATTTGTTCATCTGAAAATTTAGAGAAAATGAAAAAAAAATAATAATAATAATATACCTTGCTTTTCTTGGATTTGTCGTCTCTCATTGCTTGCTAGTGTATCTGTTTGTTCTTGATCTGTTAGGGACTCACTCCATTGAAAAATGTAGAACAAGTTTGGGGCTTTTAGTTGAATCACACTGTTGACAAGATGAATTTGGCTTCTTCGTTCCTCTTCCTCCTTTGAATCAGACAGAAGCCAATGAGCAAAAGACAGAGTTGGATTTGGATTAATGGGTTTAATCTGAGAGACTGTCTTTCTCCCCAGAGAGAAAAAAAGAAAAAGACTTCTTTTTGTTGTTGTTGGTTTTGGAATAAGCAGAGGAAGAGAAAGTGTTGAAGAGACAACAGTTTCTTGAAGCAGGCAAAGACAATGAGGAAGATTTTGGAGAGAGAAAAACAAAAGTGATTTCAAGAGAGAGAGAGAGAGAGTGTGATTAAAAGCTTTCTACTTGGTCCTGCTTCTTCTTCTTCTTCTTCTAAGATTCAGAAAGAGGGGAGAGAGACAGAATGTGAGCCTCGTTCTCAGTGAAACGGCAAAGTAAAAAATAAGCGGACTTCAACAGAATAAAGCGCAGAGAGAGAGAGAGAGAGAGAGAGAGAGAGAGAGAGAGAGAGAGGAACCTTACCCTCGGACTAATCAGCCCTTGTGGTTTCTTTAGAAAAAAATAATTAATTACGATTATAATTAGCCTGATTCCAGCATGTGAGAATCAAATATATTAAACGGACACACATTCAAAAAAAAAAAGCTTTGATTTTTTTTTGAGTCTGTTGTATCTTAAAATAAACTTGAAAATATTCTTCTAAAACTTTTAGCATTTGAATATTTTATACTGTTGGTCCTGATATATATTTTTAAACTATATGTTAGTAAATAATATTTTAAATCACTTAAAATGGTATATCAATTATACATAGTTTAGATACTACTTTGAACTGAGTTTGAGAATAAGAACTTGCAAGTTTTGATGAGGACTGACAACATGTATTTCTTAGATTTAAAAATATTAGTCAAAATATACTAGTAAAATATATCATGACAGATGAATTTCAAGTAATTCATCTCTAAAATCACTTGTCAAGCTCATACTAGCTCGTGTTTCATATGCGGAATTATCTATTCAAAATATTTTGGAAAATTTTATAAAGCATTTGATAATTTTTAATATTTTGACTAAGTTTAATATTTTCAAACTTTCAAGTCAAATATCCTTCTTTTAATGCAATTTTACTATGTTTAATATTTTATCATATTTTGAAAATAAATATTAGAATCCGCCGATTTTGTCTAATATTTTATATAAGATAATTATATAGTTAAAATTATAAAATGTCACATAATAATGTTTATTATAAGTACCGCATATTAAGATAACATATCTGTCATATCTTCAACTGATACACTTTTAATTTGTATAAGCTTACATAATATGGATAAAAGTAAAAATATTGTTTAAATATGCATTCAAAAAAGAAATTCTTCCTTAAAGTTTTAGCTTTATATCTTTGAAATCTGCATTTTCCAGGTTTGGGTGGATCTAAAATCATCCCAAACCACATATATTTCGAGATCATGATTTAAGTACGTTAGCATTTGGATTAGGTAAACTTATGTTTACCCGTAAACCAAGGTTAAATCCAACTCTTATGGATGAAGATGAAATTGAATAAGACAAACCAACCATTGTCTGAAAGAACTAATATGAAAGACAAAACTATACCATAACCAGAGAACCGATTCTTCATCCGGTTACTGTTATGAAGAAAGCTATTAAAATCACTTGCTGTTTCTTTAGCTTTTGAAAGCTATTCTACTGAGTTAAGAGTGTGTTTAACCTTATTGCTTTCATCGTGTTCTCAGGGCATCTTTATCGGTGGAACTTGGAGAAGTCCCTAAATTAAAAGATTTACTTTGTTTTTTTTTCTTTTTTTTTGGTCGGGATACAGTAAGAGATATCCTTTAATTAAGGAATTTTTCCTTCTATTTTCTCCTCGGTCTATGTTTCGTGGTCCCTCTCCTCTTAAAGGACTCCTCTAATCCCACCAATACTTATGTTCTGAGGTCATAGCTTGTAAACTTTTGTATGCATTTCAAAAGGAAATTTTAATCATAAAAAGAGGGAAATTGATAATTTGTATTAAGAAAATCCTGCAACATTTGTTATGAAACGAAGGTACCAATAGTTAACGCAATCGTAATCTTTGATGTGATTCTCAACTAATAATGACCTATTATGAATACCAGAATTAAAAACCTACATAAATAAAATGGGTGATGTTGGGGAATCGAGAGGTCTATGTCTATGTCTTTGTATCATAAATAGGTCGAAGAAAACCTACAAGGTACCAAGATAAGGACACAATTTTTTTTAATCGCCAAAAATATATATAGTACGTAAGTTGACTGCCAAAAGTTTATTATTATTATTTGTCATCAATACGTTATTTTATAAAAAGAAAACACTAAAATTCGTATGCAATAATGGGGTGCTATTGTGTTCAATATGTGACAATAGTTATCCACACAAAAAAAAAAATTCGTCTGCGTTGCACCTCAGTAAATAATAAAATTGCATTCAAAATTCTATTTGTTTCTACAAAAGGAACTATTCACATACTAAAATGCAATATTGAGACAGCATAAATTTTTGAAAGTTTGAGTTTATAAGCAACGGCATTATTTTGTCTTTACAAGTTCAAACATTAAGCAAAATCGGAAAATTCTAATGTAACTTACAAAACTTTATATATGTTAACCACA
The DNA here is from genome assembly GCF_000801105.2 of Raphanus sativus. Lineage (NCBI taxonomy): Eukaryota > Viridiplantae > Streptophyta > Magnoliopsida > Brassicales > Brassicaceae > Raphanus > Raphanus sativus. The sequence goes on along the minus strand of NC_079514.1, from coordinate 37,790,251 downwards.
CTAGACCAATGACAGACAATCATTTTGAAAATCCTTAGATTCCTCTCTAGTACTTTTCAAAATCTGCATTTTATGGCCGGCCTTTGTCATAGTTATACTACTTGCATTTCAATGGAAAGCATTCTTACAAAAAAAAATCATAGATTCTCAAAATGCTAAGATCATTTCCAATCTAAACCTATTTTTCCTTTATATCTCAACAAAATAGAGTCACTCTATTATATAATAATTTTTATTCCATTAGTTTACTCTATAACAAAGTTACTATATTATAAAAAAGAAAATAGAAAAATTACACATTTTCACTTTATATTTGGAGTGAAAAGTAAAATTCTTCTATTTTTTTCTCTATAATAAAGTAATTTTATTATGGAGTAAACTATTAGAGTAAAGCTAACTATATAATAGAATTACTGTATTAGAGTAGAAATTACAAAGTACAATTGGAAAGGCCCTAAATAACATGATACATCGCGCACGTCCATAACCAAATGTGCATTACATATAAAAAGGGATTCTACTCAAGATTTCAAGGATGTAGCAAATAATTATAATATATAATATGCGCGAACTCTGAAGGATCTGTAAACTAAGATGACCTTGGTTGCTTTTGACTGCCTCGTAAATGTTGAGATTTTAAGGATGTTAAAGGCGGACAAGCTTGCACATAGAGTAAGGAGTTCACCTTTAGCTATGTTATATGTCGATTCGATATCTCCGGTTTGACTTTTTAAACCGGTAGAATCACATTAGAGTAGCATATTGTTGTCAGAAAAAAAGGAGTTTTTTCAAATCATTTTGGATTGAGGGCGTGATTGTTTTCTCTGATACCATCCACAAATGTAGTTTTTACGGGTAATAAATTGTTGGTGTTTTATAATAATCACCACAAAACATTATAAATCGTACAAAATGTTATAAATTATAAATCGTTTCAAATCATTTTAAACTTCTTAAACTAAAAATCTAGTTACAGTTAGCGTTTACAGTTGTAGAAGAATGATTTTTTAAAAAATAATACAAAGATAAAATTAAAAAATATTTAATAAAAATTTTAAATTGAAATAACAAAAATGCTAAAATGCATATATGATATATTAATTTATTTTATAATTTTATAAATATATAATTTTATATTTATTATAATATTATGATTTTAATATTTTATAATTATATAAAATATAAATATTGTTAATTTATTATTTAACAGCTGTTACATTTACTATTAACCAGTCATAAGTATTTCGTAAACAAATCAATTTTTAACCAATATACTAGTCATACAAATTTCTTACAAATACTTAAAATCGCAATCACTCGTATCTATAAACACGCGCAATCACATTCACAACCGATGCAGTTATACCACTCAGATCCTAAGGAAGGAACAAAAAGTTAATCACTATATATATATTTATAAACTATAATAATGGTATAGTCTTACCTTTTCTGCTACAAACATACTTAAAAGTTCTTGTAACTATGTGACATATATTTGTCATTCAATTGCTATACATCTATCACGTGTAATTTTAATTTTATCTGAAGAAGGCCCTCACGTTTAATCCCTCGCTGGATGACAATGACTATATACATACATAATGATTACACTAAACATGATTTCATTCATAAATATATGAATATATAGGTGTACAATGTATAATATATGCATGGGTAGTCATTGATGGTATAATATCGAAACGGATTCTTTTGCTTTTTAAAAAAGACAAAGTAATTAAATATTTGGATAGGATGGTTTTGGCCTCTAGATGGCCAGATGCCAAACATGCCTCCATCATTTCTTCTTTCCCATCCCAAGCCTCTGCCTCACAATGTTGTTTTCTTCTGCTTTTAATTTATTCCACCTTCAAATTATTTTTAGCTTTATAATACTAGTATATATGCAATCTATTGTCTAGACCCTAGGGTTCATTTTGATGCTAAACTTATAGAAATATAATCAGCAAGTAGTTCTCGATGGAGAATTTATGATTTTGCCAATTAGACTACAATAAAACAGAAGTTCGTATATATAAGGTACAACAAGCTAAAATGTAAGGAAATCTCCAATCCAATACTATTTTAGTGTCAAAATTACACCATTTTAGTATAGTTTTAGCACTAAAATGTTTTCATTCTCCAACCACAATACCAAATCTTACACAAGAAAATTATTCTTCATTATTAATTATTAAAAGGAGTCTTTGTTATTAATAATTTAGTAAATATTTATTATTTTATGACTAACAAATATTAATTAATATTAAATTTGTAATTAAAATAATATTTCTAAATCACTTTGTAAAACATATTTCTAATTCAAATATGAATATATTATATGACAAAATTATATTAAAATATTATTATGAAAACAAACTCTTACATTAAACAATTAAAAACACATAAGAAAAGTTAAATTACACTATACTAAATTTAAGAATTCGAATATTCAGATTTGTTAAAGATAAAAAGGAAATATGGTATATTTGTTTTAATGTAAAAATCAGATCTAATTATAAAATAATACTACAACAAAAATATAGTTAACTATAATTAAACAATTTTTTGGTCAAATACTATTGAAATAAACAGTTTTGCAAAAAAAAAAGTGTTAACCGTAGTTACATTGTTATACCAAATTTGGTGTAACACTATAGCAACGAAAGAAATCACACTAAAATGATGTTACTTTTACAGTGTGATTGGAAAGAGAAATCATCAAATATAGCACCATTTTGGTGTTATACAGTCTCACTGGACTTGGCCTAAAAACATCACTAGAGAAGAATAATTCTTGAAGAGTACCTTCCTATTATTATATTAATATTCCAAAATAGTTTTATTATGTAACTTAATTTTAATGTTGAAAACTAATGAAACAATGACAAATTTCATTGTAGTCCAGCGAGAAGTTTCTCTTTTTTTTTAAACACGAGAAGTTTCTCTTTGTTTCTATTCTCTCATATTTTTCTTTTTTCTAATATTATTTTTGTTCAGAAACTCTTTTGTTTTTAGAGCATGTGCATCAAAGATACAAGAGATGTTCATGGAGAAAGCTCTCACACATCCAAAAAAATATTATAATAATAGATTATGATGAATTCGTCTCTCAGGGATGCGTCCGGATGAACTCTTTTCATCATTGTTTCGCAGACCCCATACCATGTGACAGTTCAATATTAGTTCGCTTTTTTAATTTTAAAAAAAATCAAACGAAAAAAAAATAAAATAAAATAAAAACAATTAAAGTTGTGAACCCCCTTCCTTCCTAGTTCATTGATGTACATGTCCTTAGACCACTGCACATGTTTTAACATAATTAAAAAAAATTGACATGTATTCAGTATATTTAAACATGTTACTACTGATAAGAATTCCATAAAACTCTTTGAGTTGATATATTTGATTATTTAATTTTATGATTAACTAAAAATGTAGTTTTTTTAAAACATCAAAGTATCCTATTGATTCAATGCATATGCGAGTATGCTCCTATCTTGTACTCCCTCTGTTTCGTTTTATAAGTCGTTTAAGAACTATGCACATATATTAAGAAAATTATTAATTTTTTTATATTTTCTAAATAAAAACATCATTAAACATTTACCTAACCAAAAATTAACAAATGAAAAAAATAGAAAATATATTTTTATTGGTCACTTAGCATTAATTATTAATAAATTTTACATAGAAATTTGAAAACGATATATATTTTGAAACAAAAAATTTTCTCTAAAACGATTTATAAAACGATACGGGGGGAGTATGTTTTAAATAACCCTCACATATGGAGTATTGTTTCGCCATTATGCCACTATCACATGCACATAGTCATTTGGATCTACGTCATGTGCGCACACATGCATGCTCATATGTGGGCGAGCTTCGTAGACTGTTGACAGAAAGTGTGTTTGAAAGAAACCCTAATACTTAACTCCGATGTATTGTTTCTATTTATTACGTAAATCATAGAAAATACAATTTTTCGTTTATTTTGAGAAACAGTAATGACAATGTTTTGAATGGTTTCTTTTCCTTTTAGTAATAAAGTGTAGCCTTATTTATAACTTTATTACGAATGTGCAGCTCCAATATTGTATTAACTTAGTTTAAGTGATTTAACATTTTACCAAAAAAAAAAAAACTTAGTTGAAGTGCTAGGCTGCTAGCGCATGTATCATCTCACGTAATAATATTTTAGCTACGACTTATCATCATTCTTAACTCACCAGTTAAATTTGTTATTAATAAAAACTCTATATATTCTTCTAATCAAACATGCATTCATTACTTCAACTTAAAAGACAAAGTTACTCCAAACCGGGAGGAGAGCTTACAAGCAAACGAAGAGCTGTTTTGGCTAAGCCATCCGCACAAACATTTGCCAATGTAAACAAACGCTATATATAGGTTTTTCTGTGGAAAATTAATTAAGAGAAGTCTCCAAATAATTGTACGGCTTGGATGAGATTTAAGTATTCTTTAGTTGCAATTTTCATACTGAAACTTGAACAGCCAGGCAGCGTAGGTATCATTTCAATTATTTGATATCGATGGACTTTAGTAGAGGATATTCCGCCAAAATATTTTGCTTCAAGAAAAGAACAATATAGGTTAATTAATAAATAAAAAATCCAAAGGCTGTATATATATATAAAGAAATAAAAAGCCGGAAAAAGAAAACATATTGAAAGGGAAAGATGATATGTCACTACAACAAGACACATTGCCCTTTTATTGCTTGCTTTTACTTTGTCATGGTAGACCAAAATCTAGGAGGGATGGGAAATTAAAAATTTATAGGTTGTATTAAAATTTCGGATTGTTGTGTCGTCTTTTTACCCTTTTTATTATTGTTTTGGTCAATCTCGTTGTCAATCTCGTTTTACTCATTATACAACATGAGTTTTTCGCAAATAATTTACTAGAACTTTGGAGTCGAGTACCCGCATGTGTGTGATAATTAATTTTTTTGTTTTAAATGTTTGATAATTTAAGATTTTTTTACAATGTTTGATAATTGAAAGCTTAAGCAGATACAACTCCAATTTTTGAATCTGGAATTTTAGAAATTCACTTGCAAAAATCTTTGGATCTGAAAATTCATAGGAAACAATCACACTGAACTGGAAAGTTTGACTCAAATCTGTCCCTATAGCTACTATCTATTTCTCTTTGTAATTTTTATTCTCTTTAAATCCAATTTTTTTTTACTATTCTTCCACATCGAATTTATCAAATTCATGGGCTTTTATTTTAAAATTGTTAGAGATTCAGATTTTTGATATCTTGCATATATAGTTCGATTTCAAATTAAAACTTTTCATGAATTTAATTATTAATGTATTATCTAAATCTGAGTTTTGGTTAATAACATAAGAATTAAAATCTTCCTATCCTTTTTAGATTTTTTTCTAATTTAGTTTAATATTGGTCTGCTCTGTGGGCATCTTCAGTTACTTTAGTGTTTAATGCAACCGGGATAAAAAAAATCGAGTGTTGGCTTTTTCAATAAAATAGAAGAAAACAACTGAGGTAAACATTTTAAGAGTTCCTAAATATGGAATTTGGATGTTTTAGTAAAACAAAGATTCAATAAAATTTAAAATTATTTATAAAATTATATAAATATACACTTATACGAGTTTATAAATAATTTTTTGAAGAAAGAGTTTATAAATCATATAAAAATTTATCACACATAATTTAATAAATATATTTTAGGTGAATTTTTTAAGAATTTATAAAATCGTATTATGCATAGTTGATCTATGTTAAAATTTAAATAATTAAAATTATTAGTTTTGTGTGGAATTAATAAGAGTTATAAAAATTATAATTAAATATTTATGAGTTTAACTCAATTTATGTATTCTTAGACAAAATTTTACTTCGTGTATTTTTTTGTAAGTTGATATATTAAAAAAAGTAAGAAAAGTTCCCTTTAACCAATTTCAAACTACCAATCACTATTTGTATAAACGAGTAAACGGTTTAGATATCACCCAAGTTTTTTGTTTGCCTTTATGTAATTTTGCGTCTTCAGCTAAAAGCTCTTGAAACGCATGATCTTGAGTTTTGACCCGATTCAACATGGTCTATTCAGTGCCAGGACCCGAGGGGAAGTTCTTTCGGCTACTTTCATACTGCTATAGTTATCCTTTGCTAAAATTCTCCTTCATTCGAAAGAACATACACACTCGTTGGAGATATGTTAAGATATCTAATGCTTCTTCCTAAACCAAAATCGGTTAAAGGAGTTTGTATTCTCTCTATCCTCATCTTACATTTCACCCTTATGTGAAAAACTAAGGAGTCTGTGCTTGTTCAGAGTGTGAAGGCACACTCTTATTAGTCCCGGCAAGCTTCCCCAAGTGGAAACTGAACTGCAACTTTTGTAGCTGCATCATTAATAACCGCTGTACCAAGTATGATGTGATTGAATCTAACACGAAACTGCTCCTCCTGACCGTAGGGCTGACCTTGGAAATTTAGGGCCTGAAACAAAACCGAAAATGAGAATCTATGTATATATTACAACAAAAATAAAATAAAATAGTGAAATTTTGTTTATAATATGCAGGTGGAAGTTCGATGGAGAAAAAAATATTTTTTTTATTTTTATTCAAAAAAAAAGAAAATAAAAAGTGTATGTGTCTAGAGAAAAACAAGGAAAAGCTAAGCAAGAGAATTTTGAAATCGTAAGGTTTTGGTTTATCTGGTGTCATCATTTGGCAGACGTAAGCAGCAGCGGTAAACAGTGGGGTTGGTAAAACAAGTAGAATATCTCGTATGGCGGGCTATGGGCAGCAACAACAGATCTCATCCACAGACTGTGTCTAAGTTCTAAATTCTGTTATCTAGTTTTAGTTCTAGTTTTAATCTATTATAGTCTCAGTGTGGGTTTTAGTTGCTGTCTTCATGTAGATTCTAGTGGTTAGGAATTGTTCATCGTTCGCCGGTTATTGTATTAAAGTGTTCTTTTTTTAGAATGAATCACATCAGGGAAAAACAAAAAAAAAATAGTTTTATGGGTTTTATTACTTGGTCCGGTCAATTGTTTTGTAATTATTAAACCTAAAATGTTAATTTATAATTTTATATTATATATGTATTTTGAATTTTTTTCTATGTGAGACCTACAAAAATGGAAGTCTGAAACAAATATTTTAATGGACTTTGATTTTGCTTTAGGGACCGGTTCTACTCCTGAGAAGGGAATCACTCTCCATCAAGGATGCGAGAAAATTTTATATAAGGTCCTAAGCTAATGCAAAAAAATACAAACAACAAAAATTTATAATGTAAAATTTTGAAACATGGCCCATAAGTCCTAAGAAACTATTTATGTTCTCTATCCTCTAGGTTAAATCTGGTTTTCTGAGATAAATTTTGGTTTTTGCTGGTTATAGTTAAAAATATGCAGTGTTGGATTTGACCCAAAACCCATGAAATATTGGGATAGGACCTATTTTATAGTTTTTCTTTTCTTTTTAAAAAAGTTGCAAAACTTTTTATAAAAAATGATATTTTGTACGTTTAATTAGAATAAATATTTAATTAGAATAAATATCAAAACATATCAACCTAATAAATTTTCTATTAATAAACAAATTAAGTTAATCTAAAATATGCATATTAAAACAAATAAAAGTCTTATTAATCATTATTAACTTTTAAAAATATATAATTATTACAATAAATTAAATTGTGTATTAAAAAAGATATATATGTTATTTTTGATTGGGTCCGGTAAAACTCAGGACCAGTACTGAACATATGGGAGGTCCTTTGCGAAACGTGGTGGAAGGTGAAGAGAACAAGGGAGAGTCAGTGATAGAGGGAGAAGAGGCTCAAAATTTGTCGGTCCAAAAATGAGTTTCAGAGGCTTCTGAAACCGTTCAGAATCCTAATTTTTTTACATATTTTGTCTTTTTTACTAACTAGAATTGAGTGCGAGTGTTTGATTTAACTTGTATTCAACATAAATTTATAAACTGTTAGTTTTATAAAAAATCTATTTATAATTTTATATTTTGTATCTTGCATATAAAATCAAATATATTATTTCATAATATTTAGATATATGTTAATGATCTTTTATTTGTACATAATATTATATTGTTTTTTATAAATTGATGTAATTTTATGTAATTGTATTACTCTTATATTAATCTATTATTTTTTGTTAATTTATTTTAAAATGAACCAACGTAATAAAAAATTGAATTTTTTATATTTGACTAAGTTAAATAAAGTAATATGATATTTTAATTTTTTTTATATAACATATACTAAAATATATATTTTAGTTTGTGTTTTATTTTCACCACTAAAAACAACAATTATTGTAATTAATTAATTTAAATTGATTTTAATATCTGTAAGTAAAAGAAAAATACAAAATAAAATACTTAATTTATTATAAACATACTAAATGTGTAATTAAAAATATTTAATCTGTTTTTATATTTTCAAACAATTATATTTATCTTATTATCTATGTTCTAAAGAGTACCAAAAGATATTACAATTTTGATAATATAGATTGCTACCGCCGTTTTCAAAGAAAAAAGACTGCTACCGCCTACCGATGAATCGATCATTCATATTACACTATCCTAATCAAAAGCTGGAGGTACACACAAAATTTGTGTCACACACTTATATAATTAGCCTTTAAAATATCTTAAAACATTTATTTTTGTCAAAGAAATCCAACCATTTGACTAATTCCTATTACACTATCCTAATCAAAAGCTGGAGGTACACAAGTGTAACCTTGTTGGCTTGCCACATGTTGAACCTCATGCATACAATAACACCCACACGTATGAAAGCATGATCTATTTCTCTTTGCAATAACTCTGTTTGTTTGATTGCTTAGGAAAATTTGGAGAGGGAGATTAAATAACTGTATTAAAATGGAGAAGGCAGTTCACTCATCTACTACTCCTGGACCGAAGGTTCCAGGGGAGGCAACGAAAACAGGCACCTCCATAGTTGACACCGCCACCTCCGCCGTGCAAAGTTTTGCTCCGGTTAACCAAATCCACCAACATCTCTGCGCGTACGTAAACCATGTCAATCTCTATCAGTTATACTTTGTTTACTCTTTATTTGACTGTATTTCTCAATTTGAAAGCAAAACAACGTGTGATTGCATGTTATTTTATCATATGTTTTTTTTTTCAAAAAAGAAACATATGATTGCATATGCTGTTTCTAAGTTGTCTCTATATTGTGTTACCATGGATCTTTTTTATTTTGAGAAAGACCATGAATCTAATTAGTAATTTGTTTGATCTCAACAACAAAATTGTCCGACCTTTTCTTCTTCTTTGAAACAAGTTGGGGAAACAAATGTATGTAAATAAGCATCAATCTTAACTAATACTAAAATTGGCAAAAAGAAATAATATCATAACAAACTTATTAAAAATGATATCTATTTGTCAAATATTTATTTAATAAAACAGATGAGTATGTGGATGTCCTGAGTATGTTGTGAATTCTGGTTTTGGAATTGGTTCGGTCGAGTTCTTGAGTTTCGATGGCACAAATCTCTCACTGTAAAAGGTTTGATTCGTTTTCCGTTTGAAAATACTATTTTAGCTAGTTGTTATACATACTAGGCCGTGTTGGCAGGTTCCATTTCTATGCTTACGACATGACACGACAAGTGGAGGCTCACCATTTCTGCAGTCACGTGAACGAAGAGATGCGTCAATGTCTGATCTACGACGGTCCGGATGCAAACGCTCGTCTGATCGGATTGGAGTACATCGTAACAGAGAAATTGTTCATGACTTTGCCTGACGAAGAGAAGAAACTTTGGCACACGCACGAGTGGGAAGTGAAAGGAGGGTTCTTGTTCATGCCTGGTGTTCCTGGTCCCATTCAGCGTCAAGATCTTGACAAAGTCGCCAAGACTTATGGAAAAGTTTTCCATTTTTGGCAAGTTGATTTGGGCCATGATCTTCCCATTGGCTTACCTAATGTCATGATGGCCGTTACCCGCGATGGCCAACTTTTCCACGAGATGATTCAGGGTAAGAAGTCCTTAGATGAATTGAACTTATATCATTTCATATTTTCCAATTTGAGAATCATAAAAGTTTACGGTTTACTATGTTATTGTACATCTAAATTTATAGGCGTCTATACCTGTTAGTAAAAATGGCATTGATATAGATATTAGGCTGAATGTTGTATAGGTCATTAGAAGCCTATGACGATAAAGTGGTTGAGACCTTGAGGGTATTGATAAAGAAACGATGTAGACCGGTTTATGGCTATTAGGGGCATTGATATGGCAAAATATAGTTAGGGCGGTTGGTAGCTTATGATTTGGATTTGGAATATTTAATTATGGATGCAGAGACAGAAAAGCGGTTTGGGGTATCGATCGAGGGAGAGAGGGAGGCCAGGGCGTACATGTCAGGGCCAGAGCTCGGGATCCATCCATTGGCGAATGGAGGAGGTAAAGGGCTAAAACTAGAGTTGCGAGAGGTCGATATCAAGTCGGTTGAGTCTGTCGCAGAAGCCGTTGTCTGAGTTTAGTTAGACCTTTAATGTCAAATAATGCCATAAATCAAGCAACTTATGTTTTGGATAACAGTCATAAGACTTATAGTTTGTCTTTTTTAATATACTAGGTGATTTTCCCGTGCTCATGCACGGATACAAATATTTATAAATTAAATATGTTACAATAGTTGATTATTATTTAATTTTAATTTTGAATTAATTTATAATTTGTATGCATAATTTATACTAATAATATTATATTATTTTAATCAGACATATGATTTTAAATAAGTTATCATTTGTGTATATTGGATTGCATCAATCAATTTCTCTAAATTCAACTAATATTTTTATTTTAAATATATGAAAATTATGATTATTTGCTTTTACTTTGGTTGTTATCTTAGATATGTAAATATATTTGAGGAAAATTATGTATAACTTAAGATATATTGTGCTTAGAATGAAGTAAAAATAAACTAAATATTTGATTCTAAATTACAAAAATTAAACTATATGTTGATTTTTAAAATAAAATATTAGAAAGTAAAACGATAATCAATTGGAAGTTACTTACATAAGTAATTAATACTTTTTGGAAGCTCATGAACACATATCAATATTTACAATAACTAAAATATTTGAATAATTTTATGTCTTATATATATATTAAATGGTAAACTGATATTTATGCAAATAATCCTAAAAATGAGAATTCAGATTTGCGTTGGTATTTTGATTATGGTTATATTAACTGTGACAAACATAAAACATAAAATTTAATATTAAAAACATTTTTAATAATGATAATATATAATATATCTACCTTGTTAAATTATATAGTGTTATGTTAATTTAAAATATTTTAATTATTTGATCAAAAGTTAATTTTACTTTATTTTTAATATCTCTTTAAAATAAAAAGTTTAATTTTTTGTGATTGTATTTTAGAAATCATATTATATAAGTAAAATATAATTTATAGATTACGAAATCACATTATATACAAATATATATTTTCATCTAAGAAAATATAGATATAAATAAATATTTTATTACTTCAAAAGTATATTTTATATTATTTAAAATAGTCTTAAATGGAATATTTCTATTTTGTGAAATTTCCTTTTTTTAATGAAATCATATTATATAAATATATATTTTCGTTTTTTAAATTTTTTAAAAAAACTTTATAAATGTTTCCTTTTTATTATATATGTTATTTGGAAAAATTTAAAAGGAAACTAAATAAAAATTTCAATAATAGTATCTAAATGTAATTTTTTTTAATTTATTAAGGGTATCAGCGTAATCAACCATAGTGAGAGTTAACGTGAGCGCGACACATAGGAAACTGACTTCTCAAATAATATTATAGAGATTTTGGATCTTAAATATTTATAAGTAGTAACAAAATAAGAAATAACATCTTGTTAGTAATTGTGATTTGGTGGCAAACATTTAATAGAAAATTGATATACTATATATAAGTTATATTAATATGATTTTGTGGATCTTGATTATTTATATATTAGTAACAAAATAAGAAATGGTATCTTAGTAGTCACATTATTTGGTGACAAACAGTTAATAGGAAAGTATAGTATTGTCTAATAATAAAAGGGCAAATCTCTAAAATAGCATTTTTTAAGTTTTTATCACAAAAATAAAATAAGTAAAATAGCACATTTTTGTTTTGAAAATTTTTATTTTTACAAATTGAATAAATTTCTAAAATTTCATCCCTTAACTCTAAATCCTAAGTCTTAGATTAATTAATTCAATGGTTATAAATGCATATTTATCCTTTAATAAAAAAAAATTTGGTCATTTTCTTCTTTGTGACAAAAATTTAGTTTTGTGCTATTTTTGTCTTTTTCTCAATAATAAACCATACACCATTTGATCACATACTAAATTTTGGAAAAAAACAAATATAAGCACCTTACGAATGCATTCTTGATTTTTTAAAAAAAATCAACTATATGAAACAAAATGAGAAAAAGATAAAAACAGCACCAAACCAATTTTTTGTTACAAAAATAGTATCACAAGGAAGAAAATGACCAAAAGAAATTTTATTAGAGGGTAAATATGCATTTATAACCTTTGGATTAATTAATCTAAGAACTACGGTTTAGAGTTAAGAGGTGGAGTTCTATGAATATGTTCAAATTTTTAAAAATAAAAAATAAATATTAAAATTTTCAAAACAAAAATATGATATTTTTATCATTTTATTTTTTAAATGCTATTTTGTGATAAAAAATTAAAAGTGATATTTTAGAGATTTGCCTAAACAAAATAGTATATTTGATATACGAAATAAGACTTTTGTCACGCAATCAAAATTTATTTAATAATATATCATTTGCGTGTACTCTCACTTTTTTTCTTCTCACTTTTTTTCTTCTCTTAATTCGACATGGATCGTAAAACCAAGAAGAACACAAACATTCACAACAAAGATGATGAATAACCAGCACTACCTCTGAATCAGATCAAAATAATCTCATCCTCATCACCACCACCACTACCTCTGAATCAGATCAACTCCACCGTCAAAAACACTCCAGAGAAGATTCTTGTCTTGGCCAGTACGTATATATCCACAACTTTACCTTCTCGATTCAACATCGACATACTCCAAGATTGCGAGGGGTTTTCAAGACCAACCGACAAGATCAGTATGTGTAAGTACGCGTCGTGGACTTGGGATTCGGACCTCAGATCAGTGAGCTTAACGGTGACGGAGTTTACTCTACGAGCTGGTAAGCGACTAACCAGTTCATGCTTGAAGTGATTTTTCACGAAAAGATGAAGAGGTACGAGTGCTTGACGAAAAACTCGTTGCTGGCTTCGGCTATTTACGTACCTTATTAAGCGGGTCTCGACGTCCGGAGAAATCTACGGCGGAAGGAACTGTTTAAATGGCTCAAAAAGCAACCCCATTGGAAAGGTACGCACAAATAAAAATAAGTTAATTGCAAGTATTGCTATGTTACTTTGATTTAATCAATGAGTTTTTGTTATTTTCAGGTTGATTTGTAGGTCCAGAAAACAATAAAATTTTGTTATTTCATATTTAATATATTAAAGAAAAAATATCTGTCAAAAAGAAAGTTTTTTAATATTTTTAACCCATCACTAGAATATTAAATTCTAAGAGCATCTTCAAATACACTATATAATTTCAAATATAGATTTTTTTTGTTTTCCAAAGAAAAACTTCAAATTAAAAGTTTTAAAACTTAAAACTTCAAATTTGAAATTTCATCTTTTTATTTGCATTTTGGTCCTACAATTACACATTCTATTTATTGATTCTTAAATATTTTCTCATTTTTCATTTTAATCTTTAAAAAATTTTATATCTCATAAATCTCAGACTAATTTTTATAAATTTAAGCTTTACACATAAAATTAAATAAAATATTTTAAAACAAGCTTTATATTATTTTAAAAGTAAAATCAAACAATAAGAATATTACAAAACAAACTTAATATAAAACTCTTTTAAAAGATACATAAAGACATAATTATTATAAAAAAATTAAATATAACAACAACACTAATAATCAACAATTTTTACTTCGTAATCTACAAATTAAAAATAAAAAAGTCATTTTTTACTTCAAAATGTACTAGTTTATCACATATGAGAGTGTTACATAAATAATTTTGTGGAATAATGTAGTTTTTGCTTGTAGTCTAACATTTAATTATGTATTTTATTTCTAGTTTTATATTTTAATATAAATTTTTATTAATTAATATTTCTGTAATATTTTTATATATGTGTTAGTTATTTATAAAAAAAAATTATGGATTTATATTAGTTGTGACAAATATAAGGACCATATTTTAAAATACAAATAATTTTGAAATTAGTTTTGAAGTTTTATTTTTGGAGAAAAACAATTTAAAACTTCAAATGTAGAGTTTGAAAAACTTCAAAATAGAAAATGTTTTTAGAGATGCTCTAAATCCAAAACATTAAACCTTAAATCCTAAACACTAAACCATAAATATTTGGTTAAACTGTAAATTCTTTGAAAAACCTAAACCTTTGAATAATTGTAAACCCTTAATCATAAATACTAAAACTTAATCGATTGTTATATTGAAAATCCAGGAGTGTGAGTTCAAGACCATTTCCTCATCACAGGTTAGATTTCAAGAGATTTCCGTCGTTTCCGGATGGAAAACCAACTTAATACTTTTACCAGTCAAATAACCTCTATTTCCTCACCATCGAATGATCTCTAACAAGCTATAATGAATTCGCTATTCCTTATCCAACCTACTTTTACCCAAATTCAGCCATTGAGATCTTCACATGGCAAGATAGGACCAAACTTGCAAACCGACCGATACTATTCTCATTCGCTAGAGCTCAAAGACCAAGCAGAAGCCAGAATGGTTTGGTTCACACTCAAGTTATCCAACAATGCAAGAGTTCTTTCAAGACTTGTAGGTTTTTTGAATGCGATGTTAAAGCTAACAAATGTGATGATCCGATCAGTTTGATGAAGCTTTTCGAGAGCTCTGTTTTTGTTTACAACCACCGGATAATTCATTAACCAGAAGATTGGTATATGATTCATTCTTGGCTGGTTGTATTCCGGTTTTCTTCAACCGAGGAAGCGCATACAAGCAATATGTATAGCACATACCAAACAATTCTAGGAAATACTCGTACATACCGGTTAAAAAGATAAAAATCGGGAGAAAGAATAAGATCGAAGATATATTACGTGAAATACCAAATGAAAAAATGGTGGGTATGAGAGAACATAATCAAATTGGTTCCAAAGATTGTGTACACTAAACCACATTGTCATATACCAAATGGAGAAACTCTTGAAGCTTTTGATGTTGCTGTGAAGGGAGTGATAAAGAAAACAAAAGGAACACGGAGAAAAATTTAAAGAAGAACATATATAATGTCATTAGACTCAAATTTCACTAAGAAATGGTAATACTAAATGTAATACATTTGTAAGAAATGCATTCTTCTTCTTGATAATTAGTTCATTAATGTGAAGAAGTTATATACTAATCAAATCTAAATTGAGATAGATAGATCTTTATAGTGGTCTTTCTCAAGATTCTACGGCCCGTTCCTGGAGATGTTGGTAAAAAACTTCAAGACTAGCATCTTCAAAACTGAGTTTCTTTTACAGAACATTCTGATATAACTGTAAAAGAAACTCAGTGTTATGACACTATGTTCGGCTTCATTAACATGTTTTTGTTGGGTTCGTGGAAACTAGAGTAACCAATAATTATTGACCCAATAGTTGACAAAAAAACTATTGACCCAATAAAACGTAAAAGCCCACCTTAAGAATTTTTTTTTTTGAGCAACTTTTGAAAAAAAAAAAAGAAAAAAAAATTATCTACTAGCGTGGCCAATATGCGCCAAAAATATATTTTGTTATTTTTTTTTTTTTTGATCAGAGGCTTTGTTCTTTCTTTCGTATAGCAGTTCCATAGTAACAAATTGAAATTATGCACCAATCTGTAGCTTATCATCAAGGTGGACAATGCGATATTCTGGTTGGTTTTTGGAAGTATTTGTGTTTTGATCTTTTTTGTCTTAATAATTAAGTTTTTCTGTTTAATTCTGATCGGATATTCAATTCAATTCGTACAAAAAAAATCAAAATAATATAAAACAATAATAACAGATCAAAACTTTATACAGTCTATTTTTATTTTTGTAACAAAGATAAAAATTTAATTAACTTTTTAAATTCTAATAAATAATATAAAATTTATACAACTTATATATAATTCTTTAGATATATGAATATAGTAAAACACATTGAATATATGTTTTTAAAAATATTCAATATGTTTTTAAAAATATTAGCATCTACGATTTACTTTTTTTTTTTACAAATATTACATATTAATATTTGTTATAATAATAAATTATAACAAAATCTATAAATATTTTATCCGATTCTAGTTTAGCATACGTAAGAAGAGGTGCTACGTGAGCAGCATGCAAAGAGAAGAGATGACAGATGTCAAACTCAGTTAATACGTGTTGTTCTCCCAAACATCATTGCGTGATCAAAACAAAATAAACAAAAAGACAAATTACAATCAAAATCAAATCGAGGCGATAAGGAAAAGCTGGAAACCCATCCATGATGATGATTCCGGGCGGTCTTTCATTGGTGAGATTGTAAACAACGAATCACATATTCACATAACCAAATAGATAATATAAAATTCAATTTAACGTCAAATGGTAAAACAGTATTTTTTTTACAATGTAGCACATCCATAATATCCTAGGATCATACAGTATCATATAACCAGACAATCAATTCATGATCTAATGGCTTAAGTATTCGTTCTGAAGTTTTAACATCATATAACCATTATGTAAAAAAGTTTATGAACATCTTTAATGTGCTAACATATCCTTTCAAAATTTAGGAAATTGCTTTTATTGTAGAATTGTCATAAAATTTATAGTTTATAAGAGTATCTTCGACCCATAACACTATTTTAGTGTCAAAAATTACACTATTTTGATATAATTTCAACACTAAAAAAGTTTAATTCCAACTACAACACCAAATTTAACACTAAAAGAAAATTTATAACATTATATGTATTTATATTTGTTATTTATTTATCTATGTATTCTATTAATAAAATAAATGAATATTATTTTAGTTGAATTAATAGTATTTTCGTGTGGTGAATAGCATCACATTAAATTTGGTGTAAAATTATAATATTGCACTAAAATGATATAGTTTTTAGTGTTAGGTTAGAAAATATTTTTATGTAAAAACCAGTATTTTGGAATTGGTTTGGATATAACCTAAAAAAACAGCTCGATCAGAATCAGCAGTGGAATCGGGATCAAATTCCTAATCTCTGAAAATGTCACATACTGTTGCGGAATTCGTGGTTCTTCTGATACCACTTGTAGAGTCAATCGTAACTCTAACAAGACTTCTTTGGGGATTCGTAACATCTCCTGGTCCCTTTGATCTTTCCCATTGATTCAATCCTTGTTCATGACACAAGAGTTTTTAACCCAGTTCGCGGCCGCAGCACACTACATCTGGGGTGGATCCAGGATCCACAACATCCACTATGAAGTATCGGAAAACACCTTCGATGTGGTTTACAAGATCATTACTCTCTCTGTTCCTGGGTATGCAAACCCTAGAAGAGTATAAAGAGATGATACAAGAGTACATGGCTAAGAGCTAAGACTAGAACAACATATCATCTCTAGCTTACTCTATCTCTCTAAGAGACGCCATGGAAGCTCCCTCTGGATGCTTGAGGCTGCTGCCTCCCAGAAGCTTGGCTTAGAGATCCCTGTCGTGATCTCTCCTTCATTGTATTGTCAGCACTTAACCTAATGGGCTTTATCGATTAGGCCCATAGGTTGTCCACGCGTAACTTGTGCAACTCGGCCCAGCCAATGAACAAGTTTGATGGGCTTGACCAAACCTCACAATCTCCACCTGTTTGGTCCAAGTCCATAACCCTTCCTTTGTGCTCGATACCTCTTGAAACTTGAGCAAATCTGCTCATCCTCTGCATCTCCATGTCTTCTCTTATCTCTTCTCACTTCTCTTAGCTCCATCTTGAGCTTAGCTTGAAGTCCTCTCATGATCTTCTTGAAACCTGCATAAGCTTACACTTATACACCACAACTGCTTAAGTAGATTAAACACGTAAATCCACTTAGCCCCATCAATGAAAATAGACATCATGCTTGATGAAGGGTATGTGACAATCCCATTGCCATTCTGAATTTCTATCACCTTCATCCATTGTCTTGAGTTGCTAACCCAGCTGCTACACTCCAAGTGTCAAGCTCAACTCCTCACTGACGTTGTGCTACTTCATATCTTGTTTCCCTCGTGAACTTATCAACAACACAACCTTGTTGTCAAAATCACGAACCTGTTCAAGTCTTGAACAGAAACCTGAACATCTTTCTGCAAGTTGATTTCCTCCTTAAACTTCCGATTCCACTCATGTGCACTGAGCCTTGAACCAGATATCATGAATTCTGTGCAGCTACCTTCGAACCATATATGCTTCAAATATAAAACAACATCTGATTCTCTACTTGTTTAAACACTCCAGCCTTGAACACGTTTTGTACCGCTGTTACTCTGAACAGGACCCGCCATCCAACCATCACTGCTGGACAGACCTTCGACACAACCTTGGTTCACCCTTTATGTTGTTAACAAATATTGCTACCACATAATCCTCCTTGAATCAACCGCAAACCCTTGAAGTCACTCATGCTCCATATCTCTGAAACAGTCTTTGACTTACCCTTGATGTTCTTGAACAGACTGCACTTGAGCATCACTTTGTACCGCTGCACAAGCAGGACACGCCGCCTAACACCACCTGATTAGGAAGACTTTCGACACAAATATCTTTGCTCCACCATCTGATCAACCTGTTCTGCAACTACAGAACCCCACTAACAGATTTAGACCCCACTGTTAGTTAAATGAACTGAGCTTCATACCATCTTCACCATGATACGCCTTGGCTCTCCTCACTAGCTGCCTGTGATATCTTATCTAGAATGCCTGATATCCCTCCTTTACTCAGCTGTGAATTAATTTCCTCAATATCCTTCTTGTACTGAGATGTCTCCAATGCCGAAACTTGTGCATCACCATCAACGACTTGAACACGCCTGCTAGTCATTGAACCTGCCATTAGCCAATGGACTTCCTTGAGGAAACTTCCTCTCTTCTATGATGCAACCATATATCCAGAACTACACTTGTTCTGTTCCCTTAAATGCAATCGGCTTTTCCTTGCATTTAGACTTTCATGAAGTTTCTTTCAGTTCCATGACTTGAGCTTAAGATGAACCTACTTGTGGAGAACAAGTCTTTCTCTTCCTGAGATGGACAAATTGTAAGACACTTCTCTGCAATCCCTGCAAATTGTAAGACACTTCCCTGCAATCCCTGCAATGTCTTCTAACAGTTTCTTACTTTGCTTCATCTCACCATTCTTCATCTTCACTGCTCAATATTTCAGTATCTCTTGATACTTACTTCCCTTCAGTTTAACCAAGCACTTCACCACGTTTCCTCTTGCATCATACTCGGCTCAGATTTCGTGGTCCTCTGTATCAACCTCACTGCAGTGTATTACTGATACATATGCCGATTTACTTGTCTCGCCTACAAGTTCCCTTATGTAAGACTCCTCTTACAAATCTTCTGATGATGCGCCTTGTACTTGTTAACTGATCCTGACACTCCTGGCCTTGACATTCTGAACATATCCACAAGCCCCTTATCATGGATATAACCTTTCCCCTTCAGCTCTTACTCCCTTGAGCTGACAAAGTTGCAAACCCAAAACTTCTACCTTTCAGCTGAACCAATCAAGACATCTTCTAAACCAGTGACTCACTCCACCTGGAATCAGATTATATATACCCCTGATGCATCAATCCTTATATAATCTCAGTGGCTCCACCTGAATCAAATAACCCTTTAGAAGTACCATGTCTCTGTAACTAAGTTTCTGCAACTGTTCAATGTTTCTGTCGGCCTTTGAACATATCTATCATCATCCATGCCTGTGATGCTCCTGAGATACTCCCTTTACAGCTTCTGTCGTGTCAAACTCGAACCCATGACGAGTTTCTCAAGCTGTAACTATACTCGAACCCTGACTTGTTCAAGCACAAAGTTCCGACCTGGTCAAATCTGCAAATTTCTCCTTTTGCCTTTGAGCTTCAATTCTTATCCGAGAGCTCCACCTTGACCACTGTGGTCGTGATTCCAAAACCGGCGTCCTTTACTTCTCCTCTGAGTTTATTCATCTGGAATTGCCGACTCAGACATCCATGACGATTCCTCTAAGGTATAACTCACACACGCTTCTCCTAGCTGTGGTAGCGACTTTCTACTTCTTGAACAAGTGTTGATGACTGTTGTCTTATACCCTTTATCCTCAGGATTACAACCTGTCGTAACAACCTGTTCAACCCGATTCCGCCTGCGCATTTTCCTCTGCCTTTGACCAGAATCTTCAAGCTAAGTCTAACCTTGAATCACCTTTTTATCTTTAGGTTTTCCCCGTCACTCACACGACTTCACTAAAGCTTCTGCATGTTGTTACCACAAATAGCCATTTGCTCCAACATACCCTTGTGTATGCTTTTACACACTTATCCCATACTCTAGTTTCTTCTTCGTGGAGGTACAACCTATTCCTGTCACACTGACTTGGTGACTTCTCTGGCTTTCTTTTACCAGCCAGAAAACCTTTCCTCTCATGCACCCACGAGCCTGACTTGTACTGACCCAAAACAGAATCACCTCTGTTTCGTCACATTGTTGTCACACGACAACCAACCTGTGCAGCTGCAAAATCCGTTGATCATCTTTCGCAAAGACATCCTGCATTCCTTGTGATCTCTGAAAACCTTCAGTCCCTGTGAGATTGATGACCTTTGATTCGTTCTCCTTTAAGCCTAGCTTTGACTGTGAGTTTGTATTCCCTTGAGATATCCTCCATCCCAGATGACTCAAATCAATCTCCAACACTCTGATCACGAACACGCCAACCTGTGCAGCTGTTATGCTGCAGCTTGCGCGAGTCTTCCCTTTCTTGCAAACAACCGCTGCATCCCTTGCAAGTCTCTCATCATGATTTCATAGACCTGAAACCATCACGTGCATTAGGATCTTCCACTGTGAACGTTTCTTCCTCTGTCTCTGACGTTGTCTTTGTCTACCACATACAAACGTCATATGCTTCTTCTCTGATGCTCAATATCCTTTAGCATCATCATTGGTTCGTTACTCCTGAAATAATCATGTGATTGTGACTACAAATCTACTGATTCTTCTTCTCTAGAATTTCCAGCTGATGTCGATGCTAATTTGAAGCTCTTGCAGAATCTGAATCACCATTGCCTCAAACCAGAAGCTTTTTGACTCAATCCTAACAAACCTCAATAGCCTGTAGACACCTAACTCCCCATCCTGAGAGTTTCCTTTGTAACAACCTGAATGAACATCTTTCCTTGAACATCTCTCTGAACCGCTGCTGTTGCCAAAAGAACCCGCCGTTTAGCTCAACCTGCTAAGAAGACTTTCGAAGCAAAGAATCTCTGCTCAACCTCTGCTCAAACAAATCATTACCTCTGCAACCGTGAAACCTTGTAGACCCATTTGTTTCCCCTCATATGCCTGAGAAGCCAAAACAAACTACTACTGAATCCCATGCAGAAAACCCGAAACACACTTGTTTCCATCCTAAATCAATCTCGATTTGACACCACCACCTGTTCAGCCGAACTCTGCCTTGAACAATTAATTCCTCGTTCTCGCAGATCCATCCCAGCAGAAAACTATGTGTTATGCCAAACACATATCTGCTTAGAAAACCACACTGCATTCCTTCTGAAATAGCAGCCTTGTAGTATCTTGTTCTCTGAACCTTTACCCAACTGTAGACTCTCATGATCACACATAGACGAACCCTGCATGAGTCGATCTCTTTCAAACCCTTCTGCAATGACTAAAGAATATCATCTGAACAGCCATGAAACACTCATATAATTCAAGGTTCTAAGGCGTCCCCTAGTTCCAAGAATTCCATGAGATACCGAGCTGAAATAACCCCATAGATTAGCACACTACCTGCGACTGATATACTATGTAGATATAACCCAAGAATACCGTGAAATCCCTCACTAAATCTTCAGACAATCCCATACTAAACCAGTGCGAAAACCCCTTGTGCTCCACTATGCTTTCAACTCCAATAACTTGCAGAATATGAAGAAATCTGAAACTCCAATGCATATAGTCACACACGCCTTGTGACTGTCACACACTCCTTGTGACTGTCACACACTCTTTGTGACTGCAGATCGAAGACAGCTCTGAAACCTCTGTTTCTTATGCTAACAGCCTGCCACCATCTCGACTTGTGAGTAACCTGAAACCCTTCTCACATAGTAGCAGATTCTTGCACCCCTGGAGAAATGTAGAGAACTCCTGATTTCATAAACTCGAAATCATCTCAACCGATTCAACTGACTTGTGAATTCTTCCTCCGTCAACTTGTGCAACTGCAGCGAAGAACGTCGAACAGTTTTCCTTCTTCTCTTGTAAACTGAAAAATCTCTTTCACATGATCTGATCTCGGTGTATTACTCTGATTAAGGTAAAACCACGTGACCACCAGCTTCATATGTCTCTCCTCCTAGAGACGTGGACTCCATGAATCAATGAGACTATGCTCTGATACCACTTGTTGCGGAATTCGTGGTTCTTCTGATACCACTTGTAGAGTCAATCGTAACTCTAACAAGACTTCCTTGGGGATTCGTAACATCCCCTGGTCCCTTTGATCTTTCCCATTGATTCAATCCTTGTTCATGACACAAGAGTTTTTAACCCAGTTTGCGGCCGCAACACACTACATCTGGGGTGGATCCAGGATCCACAACATCCACTATGAAGTATCGGAAAACACCTCCGATGTGGTTTACAAGATCATTACTCTCTCTGTTCCTGGGTATGCAAACCCTAGAGAGTATAAAGAGATAATACAAGAGTACATGGCTAAGAGCTAAGACTAGAACAACATATCATCTCTAGTTTACTCTATCTCTCTAAGAGACGCCATGGAAGCTCCCTCTGGATGCTTGAGGCTGCTGTCTCCCAGAAACTTGGCTTAGAGATCCCTGTCGTGATCTCTCCTTCATTGTATTGTCAGCACTTAACCTAATGGGCTTTATCGATTAGACCCATAGGTTGTCCACGCGTAACTTGTGCAACTCGGCCCAGCCAATGAACAAGTTTGATGGGTTTGACCAAACCTCACACATACGTTAAAATGGTGGGGCTCACTTCACGTGTGATGTGAAAGTAACTTAAAAGATGCGGAACCTCGAAGGTGCCTATGGCATGGGAAGCATTCACGTACACGGTACAGCCAAACACAACATCAAATTACTCCACACCAAAACATTATATAAACACACTTCCATCTCATTCTTTTTCATCTCACAAACAAAAACACAACACACACAAACAAAGCTGTGAAGATATATCAATAGACAAAACAAATCACATCAACTATCAACCTGAAGCCAAAGGAAAAGGAAAAGATAACAAAAGTGAGAAGCAATGTCAAAAGTTTCCCTTATTAGATTGTCATTGTTTGGGTTCCTGGTGATCGCTGTCGTCACTCCATTGGCGGAAGCTACAAGAAAGTCTGTCGTTCTGGGAGGGAAGTCAGATGTTCCGAATGTTCAGACCAACATGGAAATTCAAGAACTTGGAAGGTATGCTCTATATATTAATATAGGTCCGCAAAAGTTCTAGTTAAAAATCATGAAAAAAACAATTGGAATTTGGAAACAATAATATAGAGTAGAAAACGTTTAGAAAACCAGTAAGAAAATAGACGAATCAATTATCCAAACTTTTACTGAATCCGTTTGATTATTAATAATTGGTTTCAACGAACGAAGAGTAGAATTTCTATAAATTAATAATAGACTTTGAAATTTTATTAATTTAAAGAATTATTATTCTAATTTCTTAAAATCTTATTTAGATTTTTAGTTTAAGATATATTTATTGTAAGATAAAAAAAGTTTACTATATTGACATTAATTGTTTTATCGATTAAGATTCTTATTTAGATTTTGTTATTTTATCGATTTTATCTCAAATCTTAGACTGATTTTAACTAGGCGAAATTTATTAATACAGATTATTATTTATTGAGTAATAATTGAGGTTCTATTCTATATTACACACATGAATTGAATGATATCCACACATGGTTATATTGTATTAGAAATGTGATGCGATTTTGTTATCAATCACAGGTACTGCGTGGAGCAATTCAACCTAATGGAAGAGAGTGAGCAAGGAAACGCAGCATCCATTGCGGACACCGCCGTGTTGAATCCGTTGAATTTTAGCAGAGTTTTGTCGGCTCAGAAACAGGTCGTGGCTGGTCTAAAATACAATCTAAGGATTGAAGTGACTCAACCCGATGGCACGAGCAGGATGTTTGACTCAGTTGTGGTTATTCAACCATGGCTCCATTCGAAGAAGTTACTCGGTTTCACTCCCGTTGCTACTCCTGTCTACTAACTTTATTTCTTTATTGGCCAAACAAGTTTCTATAATATAATCCAAAAAGATCAAAAGTGTTCAATGATATGAAGCTATTAACAATGGTTTAATAGTTGGTTTTGTAATGTTTCACGTTGTTCATAATGAAGACAAAAGATGTTATGAAGATGTGATGAGAGACTTGTTAGAATATATAATGCTAAATTTGTTCAATCCAAAAAACTATTTTTACATCATATAAGAGTAAAAAATCAATGAAATATATGACTCTATTCCTATCAAACTCGTGTGCTAAGCCAGAAGCGTAGTCCTTCCTCGTACCGATAGTCACCCATTAGCTTGATTGAATTTAGCCTATTGCGGACTGTTTTTCCATGATGCTGATTAGTTTGATCCCTGTGTGGCGTGCGGCTCACCATGTCTCCTGCAATTTCGTTCCCTCCATAAACTATGGGCAGCGAGTTGAAACAGGTACCTGATGATGAACAATGTTATCTTGTCAAAATCAGAGTCACAGATCAGCAAGATAAGAATGTCCCAGTTGAAAGTGAACTTGTCTTTTACTTTTAGCACTTCTTTTGCCAAGTTTGTCCAGATTTTTGCTGCAAAAAGACAGGTAAAAAAATATGATTTCTGGTTTATGTTTGGTGCTGACAGAAACAGCAAGCTGTGTTGATGTCTACATTCCATTTCGCCATTTTTTCTCCAGTAGCCAATCGACTTGTTAGAATATCAAAACCAACAATAAACTTATGTACCACTTAATCAAGTGGTGGTAGTCTAATTGCAATTTTTGGGGGTTTAGTGTATACCCATATCAGTTATGTGTACAAATTTTTTTGGAACTAAATTATCATTATTTGGCTAGTCTGGTTTTGGTATTTGACCCAAATGATTTACATGGTAGAGATCGTAACAGGTGAACTATTTATCCCTTGACATTAGTTGGAAGACTCAAACTCGGATCAGACAATGTGCTAACTAGTCAATTCGGTAGCATTAAGTGCATTAAGTGCATTTCTTCCGAAACTCATCGGATCAGTCGATAGAATTCAAAAAAACACTCATGTACCATTTGGAATGTTGTATTTGGCTTTAGAATAACTTAACTTGCATACATGACACATCTAACCAAAATCATAGGTAACAGACCCAAGAAAACTACCTATAACTTCAAAAAGGTGGGTGGCTAATGCTGTCATAATGCTATTATGACAGGTGTCACGCTCATAGTGATCAACTTAGTGACGTGTCCAAGTAAAGAGTGAGAGATAACTCTTTTATAATATAAGATTGTTTCCATATTTTGTAATTGATTTCTTGAAAAATCATGTATTTTAATCTAAAAATTACCTTACCATAAAGCTACTAAGGAGATTACGTTTTATAGTTATCTATATACGAAATGATTTTAACTACTTTTTGCCAAAAATGCTGCCCGAAGCGAGTGTTTGTTTTTTCCTCAAGTGAGCACGGCTCTGCCAGGAAACACCTGTGGGCTGAAAAAATATCATCAAACTTTTTTTTTTTTTTTTTAAATATCATCAAACTTCCTTTTCAAAGTAGAAGGATCTTGCAGTGGCCAGTTAGACTCATTCCTGCTAAGGTAAACTTTTCAAACAACAATATATCAAATTTGGCGTGAACGCGACAGTCTAAGACATGGGGAATCACCATCTTCGTAGCAGTGCAATCAATGACAATATATAATGGTCAGCAATTGGTTCTCCTTTTTTTTCTGAATTATATAGAGGTATCCTATGAATCTATATAAATGGTTCGTACTAGTTACGTGTCGCCACCACGTGTCAGTCCTCTTTCCCTAACGGTACCAAAATATTAATTTTTCAGTGGTCGGGACTATGGCTCTCATTACTTTGCGAAAGAAGAAGTATGAAAAAGGGGCTATAGATGTGGTTCTCAACTCGGAGATGAAGAAGGATAAGTTTCAGGGCATATAACAGAGCATGCTCTGTTTTTTGGTTTTGTTTAGAATCTGTAAATCAAAACTCAAAACTCAAAGTAAT
Source organism: Raphanus sativus (assembly GCF_000801105.2). Taxonomy (NCBI): domain Eukaryota; kingdom Viridiplantae; phylum Streptophyta; class Magnoliopsida; order Brassicales; family Brassicaceae; genus Raphanus; species Raphanus sativus. Next base: position 37,763,544 of record NC_079514.1, on the reverse strand, counting down.
TTTTGTTTTTGTTTTTGTATAAACTTTACATTTACATTCAGTTTGTTTTTAGAAACAAAATGACGATAAAGATTTGTATAGAGTATGGAATAAATGAAAAGAAACTTTTGTTATTTGCGCATTCCCATTTGATATTGTTCATTTTCATCATCCTCTTCCTCCGCATCAGAATTCACAAAAGGCTTCGCTTCATTAGAAACCTTGGCTCCACCGCAAACATGTTCTTGATTGTTTCCTTCGGTTTGTCTATTTGCGGCTGAGTATTGTTGAATCACAAGAACCGAACCTTGCATTGTGAAGTCTGATGAAGCTAATGTGTCGCCTATAATCCCTAAATCCGGACTAGTATTCCAATCTGCCAAACCCAAGGTCACAGGTGTTTCTACTGTGTACCCTCTTCCCACAATGTAAAGATCGAAAGAATGGTTATCTTCCATTTCTCTAATCGCTGTGATCGTTTCTGGACCATCGTTAACCACTTTCTCTGTATAAGTCACAGAAGATTCATTCATAGTCTTGAAGTTAAACTCGTAGATGAACTCTTCGTCCACTTGTGCTTCCTTCGCGTACTCAACGGCTAGTAGTTCCCCGGCCGAAACTAAAGCTTCCCGGCTCGGGACAAATCTCACAACCGTTAGTTCGATCTTTTCCTGTCCCACCATCCTCCAAGCATAAGCCAAAGCCTCTCTATCGTCCTTACCTCCAACGAATAACATCGCGATTTCTTTCTTTGTGGTCTCGGCATGGAACGAGGAAGATTCAGACCGAACAATCGTCATGCCACGGTCGACCAATATCCCGACCGAACAACGTGCGTGGCTCAAAACCTTGTGGTTTATATCCTCATACGCATCGTTTCCTTCACCTAACCGACCATCAGGCGTCAAACTCTTATGGTAAGGCAATAAGATGAGGCTGACTCGTTTATCATCCGCCAACGTACAAATATCCTCATGCATCGTCGCGTAAGGTGAAACCGCGGTGAGTGTCTGAACCAACATGGCGTCGTTGTTCACTTCCATGACTTCGAACATCTCAGAGATCTGTTCGGATTCCGCTCTGACTCTGTCCGAAAAGTCAGCTTTAGGTTTGTTCTCGTCGTTCATTATGAGCATCGAAGCTGTAGTGCGACCGGTTAGCTCGACTAGGTGAATTGCATAGACGTTGAGAGGAGATTTCTTGGTCGGGTTAGAAACCTGTAGTAGACTGGTTATGCCGGAGACGCTAACGAGGACATGGACACAGGTTAAGACACGAAACTCTACTTCGCCTTTGAGTTGTTGAACGGTTCGGTATTTATAGAAAGTCGATTTCTTCTTTGGTGTGTAAGTAAATGTTAAAAGTGGCTGCACCAATATTGACATCACCAAGAACACAATCGTCATATGAGTGTACATTATTGCGTCCAACGACTGTCGAAAGATAAAAGAAAAATTAAAAAATGCATATCTGACAAAAGATTAATTTTAATAAATGTTGAGAAAAAATACTAATTAATGAATAACTTCTCATGTATACCTTCCTGTCACGTCCTGCAATGAGTATGACTAAAGCCAAAGTTCCTTTGGTATTCATTAGGGCACCAACAGCAAAACCATCACGTAAAGGCATACGCAAGAAGATGGAGCAAACAACAGTCGACAAAATCTTCACCATAAAAGACAAAAAAATCACAGCCACCATCGTTTTAATGCCCGTGTCGTGAAACAAGGAACCAAGATCGAGTCTTAAACCACAAATGATGTAGAAAAGAGGCATCAAAATTCCCGAGAGGTAATCATGGAGCTTCTTTTCGATCATGTCTCGAATTTTGTGGTCATGAGGGACCGAGAGACCGAAGAAGAAAGCTCCAGTGATTGAGGTAGCCCCAAATGCCTCGGTGATTAAGCTACAGACAACGACTCCTACGAGAGTGTACCAAACGTGAGTGTCTCCAACGTGGCCTCCTTTTACCGTGTTGGCGAAGGCCCAAGCGACTCCAGGACGGATAACGTAGATGCAGAAAAAGACAAAAGCGATGCTTGATAAAAACCCGAAAACCATCAAACTGTTTGGTACGCCTGCAATTTTTCATGTTTAATATTTTTGGTTAGTACTGAAAGGTGTAGAGTCGGGCCTTAAATAATGGGAACTATAACTAGAGACAAAATAAAATTTGGAAGTCTATTTTTAGTGAGAATTTTTAGTGTAGATAAAAAATTAAAATGATGTAGTTGACAAAAAAATGAGGTATAGTAAATTTGTTAGTTTATATTATAAATATTTCCTTAATTATACGCATGAAATTGGGTATGTTAAATATATATATATATATATATATAACTATATTAAAAAAATTCTTTTAAACAAATTTATATAATTTTGAAGTCAAGACTTAAGTTTCAATATTGGACTGTGCCGAGGATGTTGTACGTGTGTGAGTTATAAAATAATAAAACATAATTGGTCTTAGAGGAATTTAGATTTTATTAATTTGGATTCTTCTCTTCAGTTATGTTAAGCTACAAATTATAAACTACAAGAAAAAGAAATCATAATACCTTGTTTATTAAACATTACGAGTCCAAGAAAGAGGAGAACCCAAGTGCACAAATCCGTAATAATGGATGCACTCATGGCCGTGCGTCCCATATCAGTACGCAAGAGCTTGAGATCCGCAAGAATCCTCGCAAGGTCAGGGAAATTCGTACAACTAAACGCAACCGACCAGTAGAGACAACCTGCGATGATCTTGTCGGGGTCTCCATTACCGGGATAGTAATACAAGCCAGAACCGGCCAATAAAGCCACAACAAAGCCAACGATAGCTATGACCATTGGCTTGAATTGCTTGATTTTAATCATCCTCAAGTCCATACCAAGACCGAGAAGGAAAATGTTGTAGACGAGAGCTAAGTTTGCGAATGTCTCCAGAACCATTCTGTATTTATAAGGAAAGAAATTATTGAGGACAAATTCTTTGCCACCGAGCACAGTCGGGCTGAAAACTAATCCACACTGCATATCAATAACAATGTAATCATTACAAAATTATAGGAAATTATATACTGTAATGTGAGAATTTAAATTGAATTAGAAAAAAAAGATATCGTATATATAATGTGCATAATATTGCATTAACAAATCTTAGATTTTTCTCATTTTTTGCTCCAAAGGAAATGCAAAAATAAAGAACATAGTGTTGGTTGAGACTATTTTTCCCACAATAATATGTTTTGTTGGCTTAAGAAATTGACTTTGAAGATGAACATGCTCAGGAGTAAGGACATATCTAGCTAAAATGAAAAATAAAACATTTTCGCAATATTCATTATACACACGTTTAAAAGGAAAAAAAAAAACGCAAGATCAATACAAATGTTTAGTTAAATATACTAGTTATCAACATTTGATTACTCACAAGGATTTGGGCAACGAAAGGAGGAAGATGTAGCGGCCGAGTCATATAGTAGATTACGCGGTAGACAAAGTTAGCGATAAACAGTTGATAAATAAAGAAAGGAAGTGCGACCTTCAGCGGGCTTGCACTCTCCCATCCATTATCGGCTGCTATCAAATCCGTTTGGTTATAACATAGTACACTACCGTACCGGGATGTAGAGAGAGTATAATAATCTTTTTTGGGCGGGGGCGGGGGCGGCGCGGCCATCTTCTGGAATAGAGAGGTAAACGTGATCCTCTAAGACACCAAAAGTTGTGGTCGGCCTTTCCCTTAACAAAATGTTCTGTGTTCGGGATGTGTTTGATTTTATTGCACTAATATAGGTGAGAGCTACAACCTGTTTTTCTCTTTCTTTTCCTGTAACGACTAATTATAGATTTTTTGTGTTTTGATGTCAAAGAGGTGACTACTACTCATGTTAGCTGTTTTTCTTTTCTCTTTGAGACTGAAATTAATCAAATTCTGTTACTTTTCTAGTTTGTTTTTTTAAAAAGCAACTAGATTATGATCTGTACTTTAAAAGCGCGGAATTTGTCTTTATAAAAAATCTAAAGGTTATAAACATTTTTTGTTACTACCAAATAAATTTGTAACCTAACTAAATGAATAATTGTGATAACTATAATGTTTACAATATAGAGATGTTTTATTAATTATGTTCTAAAACAAACAAATAATAGTTTGTTAAAATAATAGAAATGAACTAATTATATGAGTTGTGGATTTTATAATAATAGCAATATGTGTTATTAATTATAAAGTAGTATCCCTAAATACCTATATTGAACATAAAAAGCATTAATATTCCATGCATGTTAGTTATTATTTTTTATCAAAAAGTAATTGTGATCTATATTGTACTTCTAATAATATTTCATTTGATAGTAATGAATTTAAAATTGTAGTAATCTTTGGAACATATTAAATTTTAAAATGCACAACAATATAAGTTTAGGTTGATTTGTTGAGATGATGATGTTCATTTGATAGTACTGAATTTAAAATTGTAGTAATCTTTGTAACATATCAAATTTTAAAATGCACAACAATAAAAGTTTAGGTTGATTTGTTGAGATGATGACGTTCACTTGATAGTACTGAATTTAAAATTGTTGTAACATATCAAATTTTAAAATCACAACAATATAAGTTAAGGACTTTAGGTTGATTTGTTGAGATGATGATGATGTGTACATCTTTCCGTAGGTTTAAGGGTTGTAGGTGATGAGGATCATAAATTCAATATATTGAGAATTTTCGAGAGCACAAAATATGGAATAAAAAATGGAATAAATATTTCTTGTTACATAAATTTAAGTCTTTCTAAGAAAATGGTATAGAAAATATATTTTCGGATTATTTTCCAACTAAAAAAAAAGTTCCCCATTTTTCTTGTTTGAGAATTTTGAAGTTTTGCTATATGTTAAGATTTTCTAAAAAGTTATATCTTATGGAATCATTAGAAAACGTTTATATTTATATATTATAGGGCCTATTCCATACAAAATAGTTCAGATATTTTCTTAAAATTATCAAATATATATATACACGTACCGGGTTATTATTTGGAAAACCAAAAAGATAACATAGTGATGATGATATATAGTATTACGGTGGGTTAAACTATTTAAGTTGTCTCGTAACTTTTTTTGTCAACATAAAGTCATCACGTATCGATTCATTAATTTGCGGCACTAATATATATTTACTAGATGTTGTATTGAAATATTACAATTAGAATGCATCTTGTTATCAAGATTTTTTTTACATTTGATTTGGGGTAGACATTCGGATACCATTTGGTTCAGTTTAGTTTGGTTCGGTTCAGTTATATTTCGATTTTTTGTGAGTTCGATCCGGTTTGGATCTGCGGGTTCGGTTTGGATTTGGACTCAGATAACTCATTTTATTTTTTTAAAAAAAAAATTCGTATATACTTTAAATTTCTCAAAATATAAAAATAAAAAAAATTATTTATAACATATAAATGTGTATAATGCAAGTTAAAATACTTAAACTTAACATAAATTTGGTTAGCTTCAATATTCGGATAAGAAATCAATAGATATTTGAAGTATTAGTATTTTGAATATCATTTAACTATTTTAATCATGTATTTTTAACTATTTGTAAATATTTTCAAGTATTTTGGACAACTTAATAACATTTTATATATTTTTAATATTCTTTTAGATATTAAATTCTAAAAAAAATTAATATATTTAAGTATATAAATCTGGTTTTGATATATTCGATATCCGAAATATTTCGTTTCGGATCATGTTCTGTTCTAAGAAATATCATCTTAATAACATCTTACAATTTTTGGTAATTTATAGACGTTTTAAAAAATTCAAAATATAACATATATGAAAAATCTATTTTTTTAAAATATGTTTAAGTGATTTTTTTTTTATAATATTAATTAAAATAAAATGTAGAGGATACAAATTTTTTTATCAAATATTTTTGATTTGTAATTATTAATTATCATATATACGTTAATCATATTAGGTAATTTCGTAGTTTTTTTTAAGGAAATAAACTTACGTAGATTCTATTTAAGGAAAGAATTTAAGACTATTAATTAGTATGATAATTAGTTTAATAAAAAGTATAATATATATTTATATGGACCAACATATTTTTCTAAGGATTTCTGAGAATCATCCTAGTGATGACACGTGGCTACAAAACATGTTGTAATGTTCCAGGATTAATATATAGGAGATTAGTAAATAATAATGGAATACTTCTAATATCTTAAGTAAATTGTTATAAAAACAAAAAAAAATATCTAAAGCAATTACGGGAATATCAAAAATGGTATCGAGAAGTTAGTGTCATTAAAGATTGCTTAAATGTTATTGGCTACATGATTTTTTGATTGGATGAAAATATGGCCGGTGAATTAATTTTTTAAAATCTAATAAAAACAATGGCATGTCAATGTAAATCTTTCTATATATTAAATGAGAAATCACTTTATTAACTTATAAGAAAAATTCCAATAATTTTATTAGTTCATGATTTTTAATTTTTATTTATTTTAATCAAATCTAAAAAGAAAAAATTATAGAATCAATTAATGTTAATTACCAAACTATTTACATAGTTTATACATAATCATTTATAGTATCAAATAGTATCAAATATAAAAATTCTATATAATACTTCATCTTTCTATTTTTCATTAATAGTCTATTTATAAATTATATGAAGTATGTTGTTAAGAAGTTGTTAGTAAAACTAATATACTAGCTTTATTTTTCTGTTATAAACAATCGTAAAAACTTTATTTTTCTATATAAGTAATAATATACATATATAAAACATATAATTTTAATTAAAATATTATAATAACTATTGATGCATCATAACGAGTTTATTAATTATTCAAAATAGTTTAACTATATATATTTTTTTAAACTTAAAGTCATTTATATTGATTCATTAGTAATGATTTATACCAGATATATAATAATATATAATTATATAAATATTTGGTAATCATAAAGGTTTTAAATCATTAATAATGATTATTATTTCTCTAATAAGAGCTTATAAATCAATATATAAAGATCTAACAAAATGTTATAAATATTTATAAAACCAATTATAAAGAAGAATTTCTCGTTATTTATAGGAGTTTACAAAAAAAATTACGATGGTTAATAGGTTTTAAATCATCACAGAAGTTTTAAAAATCTTTATAAAATTATTATAAGAGTTTACAAATATTTATATAATTATGAAACAGTTTAATGAAATATTGATTTGTAAAAGATGTAAATGTTTTTAACTAAATACTACATAAATCCTATTTAAAGTTTTAAAAATTAATAATAAATAAATTATGTTTAAAATCAGTTACCAAAATTCACTTTCGGTTTTAAAATATTAAAATATATTATCGCATATCGAAAACACAAAATATTATATTATATCAAAATTTGTACTCGTAAATTTGCGGGCAACCAACTAATAACTTTTAAAATAAGAATAGAATCTTATGAAAGATCTATTATATTAAAAGAGAAGTCATAACATCACTTGATGTGTGATTTTTTAACTTGGTCCTATTCTAGAAGTCATATCTCATTTTATTTCTAATAATATTTTCTAACTTACTATATCTTTTTATGTAATCGTTGATCTACCAACAACTAAGCCTAAAAATACGAACTATTAATTTGCAATATTCTAATGAATTGATTATCATATCTAAGGGAATCTATCAAAGATATTAGTTAAAGATCATATATTTGTGGTTGTCGTAAATTCCTAATATGGCTTTCTCATTTTTGGTTTAAAATCACCAAATATATTGTGGCTCGCAAAAAAATCCAGATGAGAAGTATCAAACTGAATCCGATTCGAAAAATAGTATTCAACCTGAATTAAAATTGATTAAATATTCAAACGGATTTAAAATTTTGGTATCTAGATAACCAAAACAAAATCCAACCTGAATCAAAGTGATTTGGATATCCAAATATATCCGAAATAGCTATAAATATATTAATTAATTTTTAATTTTGATATATAAAAAATCTAAAAGAGAAAATTGGTCTCTATACACTTAAATGATCCCTTAATTTGAGTTTTACACTTGAAATGACACTATTAATTTCATTCCGAAATTAGCCCTATTTCCTCATTGACAACTGATATTCGTGTTCACGCACACCAATTAACCTAATGTGCACACTACCACAATCGAATGGTATGTCGATGTAGCACTTTAGGATCGAATCCACAGAGACCAACTATTACACTTTATTTCTATGGGATCAATATCTAGCTAAAACAATAATGGGGTTTTGATTTGATGGTAACGTGCAAAGCAAGTAAATGATATAAATGAGAATTCAATTTAAAGAGAAGCCAGCCTAGGGTTACTTCATCGGGTGTCAATACTTGTGAGCTAAACAATTATTCAAGTGCTAATAAGAACAGTCTAGAACTCGGATCACTCAAGTAGAACAGTCCACTGTCGTGGTACTGCTCCCTATGCTGATCGATCTCACCGTCTAACTGTCGTTGAGGTGAGACGCGACAACAAGCAATAGAGATCAAGTCCGATAGGTTCACAGAACACCCTAATATCTACTTTCGCTGATTAGGGATGCAATGCTCATTCAAAACAGATCTAGCAACCTAAGCACTTTGGATGATCAGATTAAACCTATGATCTAACATTAAGCGGCCAGTTTAATGCAAGCAGTAAGAATGGTTATGAATGAAGACAATCGAGTGATTCACTTATCTATGTTCAGCTCACGAAATCAACACCCTAGAACCCTAGACAAGCTAGCCGACTACTCAGCCATGAACAGAGAAAACACAGAGTTCATAGATGAATAATACTGCATAAATATAACAGAAACAAAGAGAGGGTTCAGGATAATCTTCTCTATGGAGAGAGAGATGGAGCCTTCTCCCTTTACAATAAGCAAATCCAATAATCTAAAAGTCTCCAATGGTTTCTTGTGTCTAGAATAGCGTAGAATGATGTAGAAAAATAGAAAAAGAAGTTATATCAAAAGCCACAGGCGGCCAGAGAGAAAAAGAGGATAATTAGGGCAAATCCCGAGATGTTGTATTTTCTTTATTCGTCGGGAACAACCGCGGGATCACTCCGTCTGCTTGTTCCGCTTGATCGGGAACAGTCATCAGACTGTTCTGCGTGAAAATCACCAAACTGCACTGTTTTCTGCTTCTTTTGTTCCAGCAGGTCCATCTCCCATCCAGTGCAACTCCAGACCTGTAATGACTCGAAAAGGACTAGAAAGACTCGATAAAGACTTGAAAACCAATTAGAAAACATATATATAATGATGTATAAAACACCATATATCAACAACCCTCTGTGGAGTTGTGTCAGTAAGCTCTGTGCATGTCGGCAATATGTGTGAGACGAAAAATTCTTTTCTATTTCTCTTTCCTTTTGTAATCTCTTTCTTCTCCAAATACTCTTTTTTCTTCTTCTTTTCATTTCTCTGTATTTTACAATTAAATATGTGTGTGTTGCAAAGTCTTTCTCCTCTCTACTTCTCTATTTTCTTTCTAGTTTTTTATTTTCGTTTCATTCTCAAATCTACAGATTTTTATAATCGAAAAATAAATTCATCTCAGGTTTGTTTTAATTTTTTTTTGCACTACTTTTCATACTATGCTCTTCAGTTAGATTTTCTTTTGTTTCTTTTAATAGTTCTATGTTTGACTCTTCTTGTTAATATATTTTATCTCTGATGATTATCTTCTTTGGTTGATGGTCATTTAATTATATGGTTGTATATATCAAAATCATATGGAATTTGAGTTATCTTTGATGGTGTAGATGAAAGTTGTGTCGAATTTGAGAAGGATCAGCTGATGAATTCTCTTCCCATGATTGGGAAGTTGCTGAAGATCGAAGATGAATCCAGAGTGATGGATAGCAATTTTGTGATGTTTGTTTATATAGATAACATCTATGTTAGCAATCATTTTACTTGTTAACCAATATTATTTATGTTTATTGGTGTATCTTTTGTTTTCTATCGCCATTTGAGATAAATAGTTTGTTAGCTGTTATTATTTAGTTTTCGCTAATTGATAATATGTGGTAAAGTGTTATAAGTTATGTCTTGTTAGTATATATATAGTTGGTTAGATGATACATGACTTGTTAAGTGTTACATTTTGCTTGGTACTTGATTTATTAGTGAATACATTATTTGTTAGTTGATACATGTTTTCTTAATAAACACATTATAACTTTATTATGTATGTTATTGATTTTTTTTAACACGCTACACATAATCATTATTAGCTACCAAAGCATGTTGTTTGGTTTGTTAACTGATATATGATTTACTGGACAAGCAACTTTTTTTTTTAGTTTTGTAGATGATAAACGGATTAATACATGTTTTGTGAGTTAAGATATTTTCTGATAAATGGCTCGTTATCTGATAAATGAATTGTTATCTGGTACATGTTTTCTTAACAACCATTGTTAACAGGTAATAAAATATAGTATATGCTAACTAAACAAATATCAGGTAACACATATGTTATCAAGAACGGGTTTTTCTTGAACTTCTGATACACCGCCGCATGAATTATGGTAGAAGAGAAATGCCACAACACAAAATCACTATTAATATGATTGGAAATTGAAATAAATTAAGAAATGAAACATAAAAGGATAAGAACAATGTTCACCGGATAGAATTTTACGAAAGGAAATGACACTATTAATTTGTTGTATGGTTTGTTAACTGATATATGATTTGTTAAATAGGCAGCTTCATTTTTGATTTGGTTGATGATAAATGGATTGATACATGTTTTGTGAGTTAATACATTTTCTGATAAATAGTTCATTATCTGATAAATAAATTGTTATCTGATACATGTTTTCTTAGCAACTAATTGTTAACATGTAATAAAATATAGTATCTGCTAACTAAAAAAATACCAGCTAACACATATGTTATCAAGAAAAGGTTATTCTTGAACTTCTGATACACCACCACATAAATATGCTTGAAGAGAAATGCCACAACCCAGAATCGCTATTAATATGATTGAAAATCGAAAGAAAATTATGATTTGAAACATAAAAGGATAAGAACAATGTTCAACGGAGGGGATACAACCTGTCATATCAAAGTGTTTGATGTTGAATCTTTCGGTGAATTTAACGTGGCTCATCATAAATAAATAAAAGTATTTACCATATTTTCTTTCTTCACATAATCACTACCATGGATCTTCGATCTCTGCTTTATATTTGGTGGATCTTCACCAATTTTTTGAATTTTTGTAAGAATCTTAGTAAAAAAACATTTTTTAAAAAATTTTAGTAGAAGACAATGAAAGCTAAAGTTTTGAATTTGAAGTTTTTTCTAAAAGCTTGATTGATAAACGAAAGAGATGAGAATGGAAAAGGAAAATCATAAAGTTGATTTAAAAAATAAAGAAAACATGTGGAGGAGAAAGCTTTAGCAACAAACCTACAACCTCGATTTTGCTTCTACGATGTCAGCGGTGTCAGTGGTGTCAGCCTACTAAGACTAAAGCTTTTGGCACAAAGCAAGGACTTTTTCGTCTTCTTGCATACTAAAGTGTATAAGATGGACCATTAACGTCCATTCATAGATAAGTCACTAATTAAGGCTTCACTTAGGTATATTTAGCTAATTGTCCCAATCTAAAATATATAAATATTTTTAAGTTTTCCAAAATACTTGAAATATTATTCAAAAAGTAAATATTTAAAATATCTAAAACATATACTCCAAACACCTAAAAAAATATTTGATATATCTATTCGTTATCTATTCAAGTATTCAAGTCAAACTAATTTATGTGGTAAGTTTAGATATTTTGACATATGTAATTCAAATTTATATGTAATATATTATTTTTATATATATTTTGAGAAATTTTAATTATATATTGAATTTTAAATTTCTGAAAATAATTTACACGGGTTATACCAAACCTACAAAGATCCGAACCGAACCTGAACAAAATTTTATAATATCTAAGTGGGCTAAAATTTCTAACCCTGAAAAACCGAATAGATCCAAACTGAATCCGAATAAGCATCTGAACACCCCTTCCCCCTCCCCCCCCCCCCCCCCCCCAAAATGCAGTGTACATTTGCAATAACAATTGATTCATAATATGCTCTATTTCATATATTTGATATTTGATATCCGTTTTAAATGAATATATCAAAGAGTAGCTACAAAAATATGTAGAAGAAAATACATTACGTATTACATTTTAAAATAATTAATTTGACGAAAAACAAGTAAATTATAATATTCTTATTTTTGAAAAATTCATATGCACATTTGAGTATATGTGATTATAATATATATCATTCTTGAAGTAAAATAAAAAAAAATATAAATAAAAATGAAAATTAACATCCGCGCGGTTCCGTGGATCAAAATCTAGTTTTGTTTTAATAGTATAGATTTCATGATTAATATCCCCAGTAAATAAGAATCACAAGTTGGCTAAGGCTCTCTTTCTTGATCTTTATCTTTTTGGACTAAGTTTCTCTTCTTTTTTTTGATATTTGCCTATTAGACCACTTTCAATAAGACCGTTGGAAAAAAGTCAACAATTAAATGTGATGCAGAGAATATTTGGATATATTCCAAATATTATTATTAATTAATAGAATAATTATGTTAGGGTTTTAATGGTTTTCCTATTTTAAATTATACTAGGGTTTTCTAATTTTAGTGATTTATTATAAATAGGCATCCAAGCCTAAAGTTGTATTCAGTTTATGATGATTTAATAAAAGAGTTTTCCAGAAGAGGTTTTGATAAACCACTGAGAAGAGTATTCTCAAACCCTAAAGAGGTTTTTATAAACCACTGTGAAGAGTATTCACAACCCCTAAGAGCTTTTAATTAAGCACTGTGAAGAGTATTCACAAACCCTAGATTCGTGTATTTTGGAATAAACGGATCTAGTTCTATCCCTAGAAGCTTCCGCTACATCAGTTGGTATCAGAGCCTGGTTCTTTTGATTTCTCAATCAAAGACGATTCTGGATGTCATGGTGAGTATGAGCATCTATCCTATCAAGGCTGCGTTCGTTAACTTCGTTTGATCAAGATTCGAGGACGAATCTTCTCCAACCCGGAGAGAATGATGCAGAGAATATTTGGATATATTCCAAATATTATTATTAATTAATAGAATAATTATGTTAGGGTTTTAATGGTTTTCCTATTTTAAATTATACTAGGGTTTTCTAATTTTAGTGATTTATTATAAATAGGCATCCAAGCCTAAAGTTGTATTCAGTTTATGATGATTTAATAAAAGAGTTTTCCAGAAGAGGTTTTGATAAACCACTGAGAAGAGTATTCTCAAACCCTAAAGAGGTTTTTATAAACCACTGTGAAGAGTATTCACAACCCCTAAGAGCTTTTAATTAAGCACTGTGAAGAGTATTCACAAACCCTAGATTCGTGTATTTGGAATAAACGGATCTAGTTCTATCCCTAGAAGCTTCCGCTACATCAAAATGGAAATGAAAGTGTTGAATATTTGCTGACATGCACGTAGTTTAATTTGTGTAGAAAATATTCACCATTTTGAATCAAAAAACAAAAGAAAGAGAAAATGACAAGTGGCAAGTTATCTTTCGCATAATAATGATATAATTTTAAACCATAGTTATGTGTGATAAATTTATATAGTAAATAAATTTATTTTTATTTGATTCTATATAAAAATTCATCATTTTGTACATTTTATAAACATATAGTTTTTATTAAATTTAATATAAAATATATTGTTTAGCAATAAACTTTAGTTTGTCTTAATAACATTTTTAGTTAAATATTTTTTATATTTTAAAATGTAATAAGAAATTTAAGGAAAATAAATATTAAAATTATATTAAATATCAATAAGTAAATTATAATATAAAATAAAATTATCATACAAATTGTTGAATTTTATTAAACAAAACTGTTTTAAATATAAAAGTAAAATGAGCTTTGAATTATTATGTTGTTGTAAACTATTGTCGGAATTTATGTTATTTCTTGTAGTGCTTTAATATGTGTTTTTGTTTTTGTTTTCAGTGTGTGAGTAGATCTATAGTTAAGTTAGGATTGTAAGAAAATTTGATAGTAATATGTTAGAATATAAAATAATAAGAAAATTTTTGATTCTAAGAAAATTTGAAAGCTTGATTGTAAGAAAATTGGATAGTAATATGTTTGAATATAAAATAATAAAATGTCGGTTTCTTCGTCAGAAAAAGAATTTTGATAAACAAATTAAGCATTTTACTAGCGAGTGTTGATGTTAAAAGAGTTTTGTAAACCTCTATCAAGCTAACTTTTAAATGCATGTTTACTTTGTCAAATTCAAATGGACCTAGTCTTCGTATTGAAAATATCAATTAGCACTTTGGTAAAATGATAACCTAGGGGATGTATTCAATTTAACATTTGATGTGATTTGATTTTTAATGGAGTTTTAGATGATTTAATAAGTTGCAGAGATTTATGTGATTTTTGTTAAACTACTCTAGAATATCACCTAAAACAATGGGATTTGAGTTTTAATTTTTTTAACTAAGAAATTCCACCCAAACACCCTAAAATCACCTCAAAACTTTAAAATCTCATAACTTAAAATATTTTCACTAACACTGGATTTCAGATTACTTTACGAAATGTCAAGTTCAATAACAGTGGATTTTAAATGAATTTTTAAAATTCATGTTTGAATAACAGTGGATTTGTCATTTTAATACAAATCACCTCAAACTCTCGGTTGAATACACCCCTCCTAGTTAACAAATTTGAGTTCGATAACGATGTTTATTGGTATTCTTTGTCTAGCAATTATTTTTGTTATTTCTGTTCTCTAAGAATCGCCCAGACCTAAAAAGAGTAGTTCATAAGTTTACATCACATTTACATTCTGTCATTTGCTTTCTTACTTTCAAAACAACAAAAAGCCACATTCATCTTACTTTAACTATACTTTCGAAGAATTATAGTGTGACACTGGTCTATGAGTATTCAATCGATAAAATACTACTTCGTACGCTTACAACAGTTTTATTGGCTTAAAACCTGATAGTATCATGTGAAATAAATGAAAGAAAAAAACTCTCGTCATTTGCGCATTCCCATTTGAAACTGTTCATCTTCATCATCCTCTTCCTCATGAGAATTCATTTTCGCTTCATTAGCGGTTTTGACTCCACCTTTAACGTGTTCTTGATGGTTTTCTGAGGTTTTTCTATTGGCCGCTGAGTATTGTTGAATCACAAGAACCGAAGCATGCATTGTGAAGTTTAATGAAGCTAATGTATCGCCTATTGTACCCAAGTCCCGACTACTACTCCAATCTGTCGTCAAACCCGCAGTTACAGGTGTTTCTACTTTGTACCCTCTTCCCACAATGTAAAGATCGTAAGAATGGTTATTTTCCATTTCTCTAATCGCTTCAATCACTTCTTTACCATCGTTAACCACTTTCTCTATACAAGTGACCGAAGAATCATTCATAGTCTTGAAGTTAAACTCGTAGATACACTCTTCGTCGACTTGTGCCTCCTTTGCATACTCAACAGTTAGTTTTCCGGCCGATACTAAAGCGTCTCGGCCTGGGACAAATCTCACAACCGTCAGTTTAACCATTTCTTGTCCCACCATCGTCCAAGCATAAGCTAAAGCCTCTCTATCGTCCCGGCCTCCAATGAATAACATTGCAATTTCTTTCTTTGTGGTCTCGGCATGGAACGAGGAAGATTTAGACCGAACAGTCGTCATGCCACGGTCGACCAATATCCCGACCGAACAAGGCGCCTTACTCAAAACGTTTTGGTTGACTCCCGCGTGGCCATGGTTTCCTTCGCCTAACCGACCGTCCGGCGTCAAATTCTTATGGTAAGGCAATAAGATGAGGCTGACTCGTTTATCCTCGGCCAAAGTACAAATATCCTCATGCATCGTCGCGTAAGCTGAAACCGCCGTGAGTGTTTGAACCGACACTAAGTCGTTGTTCACTTCCATGCCTCCGAACAACTCAGCGATCTGTTCGGATTCCGCTCTGACTCGTTCCGAAAAGTTAACTTTAGGTTTGGACTCGTCATGCATTATGAGCAACGCAGCCGTGGTGCGACCAGTTAGCTCAACTAAGTGTATTGCACAGATGTTGAGAGGAGATTGCTTGGTCGGGTTAGAAACATGTAATAGATTGGTTATGCCGGGAACGTTACTGAGGACATGGACACAGGTTAACACACGAAACTCCACTTCTCCTTTGAGTTGTTGAACGGTTCGGTATTTGTACAAAGTCGATATCTTCTTTGGTGTGTAAGTAAATGTTAAAAGTGGCTGCACCACTATTGACATCACCAGGAACGCAAACGTCATATGAGTGTATAATATTACGTCCAACGCCTTGCTGTCACGTCCAGCATTGAGTACGACTAAAGCCATAGTTCCTTTGGTGTTCATAAGGGCACCAACGGCAAAACCATCGCGCAAGGGCATGCGCAAAAACAGGGAGCAAATAACGGTAGACAAAATCTTCACCATAAAGCACGAAGAAATCACAAACACCAACACTAGAACACTCGTGTTGTCTAGCAAGTAGCCAAGATCGAGTCTAAACCCGCAAATGATGTAGAAAAGAGGCATCAAAAAGCTCGAGAGGAAATCGTGGAGCTTCTCTTCGATCATGTTTCGAATGATGTGGTCGTGAGGGATCGAGAGACCGAACAGGAAAGCTCCGGTTATCGAGTTGACCCCAAGCGCGTCGGTGATTAAGGCGCAGAAAACGACACCTATGAGAGTGAACCAAACGTGAGTCTCTCCAGCGTTGCCTCCTTCGACCGTGTTGGCGAAGGCCCAGGAGACTCCAGGTTTGATCACGTAGATGCAGAAAAAGACAAAAGCGATGGTTGATATTAAAGCGCATGGCATCAGAACGTTCCACCCACCTGCATTTTTCATTTGTGAAATTACATGAAGTTTTGGTTAGTACTAATGTCATGTGGGTTGAGGATCCAAGGTGTAGGACCGGTCGTGAAAAAGGAGACAAAATAAAATATGGGGGTCTTAGTGGGGATAAAAAAGTTAAAATGATTTGTTAAAAATGAAGAAAAAGGTAAAATTGTGGAGAGAAATAGTAAAGCTTTTGGTTTATTTTACAAATATAATTTTATTAATTATGTAAATATAAAATTTCCATGTTGAACTTCTTTTTAGTAAAGATTTATTTCGAAACAATTTTTTAAATTTTTTAGCAAAAAAAAAAACAATTTTTAAAAATTTAGGGATCAATATTTAAGTGTCAAAAGTGGGTTTGTGCCCAGGACAGGCCCTTAAAAAGTGGTGTGAACCAAATGATAGTGTACGTATATGAGTTCTAAATCAACACAAATGTTTTGGCTTTAGAGGTTTACTAGATTTTGACCCGCACTTTGGAAGTGCAGAATATTTTACGATGAAAAATTTCACTATTAACTTAACAAATATTTTGGTAATTTTTAAAGAGTGTATATTTAAAATATTTTTGCATTTAAATCAGTGTTTTTAAATTCAACCCGATTGTGATTATACCGGTTAATCCGGAGATCTGACAATTCAATTTAGGTTTTTAAAATATTCATATTAAAAAAATCACTAAAACCCGAGACTAACCGATTGAACTGATGGATGACCGATATGTAATCTAATTGGATTTAAATTGTAATAGTTTCATATTTTGTAGTCTTATAATCCAAATTTTAAAGTTCATTATTTTGCAATTTATGAAATTATAACGTTTCTACAAAATTTTAAAGAGAAAATGATAGATATAAAATAACTAAGATTAATTATTGTATTGTTTGGAAACATTGATAGTAGTATAAAAATATATTGTTTGGAAACATTGATAGTAGTATAAAGAAATAAGTATATTGTTTGGAAACATGGATAGTAGTATAAAGAAAAGAATATTAGTGATTTAATGTAGGTTTAACTATAAAGTATAAATGTGTATTTAATTTAAAAACTTACAAAATAAATGTTAGGTCCAACACAATGTTTCTGTTTTAATAAGATAGATTAATTTGGATTCTTCTCTTCAATTGTTACTAACAAACATTTAGTATTTGATATTTAGTCATTTTCAATCATATTACCTTGTTTGTTAAACGATGCGTTTCCGAGAACGAGGAGAACCCAAGTACACAAATCCGTAATAATGGATGCACTCATGGCCGTGCGTCCCATATCAGTACGCAAGAGCTTGAGATCCGCTAGAATTCCCGCAAGGTCAGGGAAATTCGTACAACTCAGCGCAACCGACCAGTAGAGACAACCTGCGAGGATCGTGTCGGGGTCTCCATTACCGGGAAGATAATACAAGCGAGCACCGACCAATAAAGCCACAACGACGCCAACAATGGCTATGACCATTGGCTTGACTTCCTTGACTCTTATCATCCTCAAGTCTATACCGAGACCGAGGAGGAACATGTTGTAGACGAGAGCTAAGTTTGCGAATGTCTCCACAACCATTATGTATCTATAAGGAAAGAATTTTTGTCGGACCATACTGTTTCTACCAAGCACGGTCGGGCTGAACAATAATCCGCACTGCAAATTATGAACGATACAATAATTACAAATGATATAAGAGTAATTTGAATTAGCAAAAAGATATCACATATATAATGTACATAGTACTGCAAATGAACATATCTTATTTTTCTCATTTCTTGTTCTAAAGAAAATGTTTTATGGAAAAAAAATCCCAAACACAAAGCAACAAACTGATTCTATTTTTGTTAAAACAATGAAGTTAAAGGAATGTAAACCAAACTCTAAATCTCTAATGTCATCGTTTTCCAAACAAAACATTTTATCATTTTTTCCCACAATTAATAAAATGTTTTGTTGGCTTAAATTTTTTACCAGGACTTTGAAGATGAACATGCTTAGGATAGCTAGCTAATTAAGAAGAAAAACAATTTTGCAATAGTCAATGATACCACACGTTTTAATAGGAAAAAAGAAAACTATGCAGGATCAAAACACTAATCTTTAGTTAAATTAGTTTGCAACATTTGATTACTCACAAGGATTTGAGCGACGAAAGGAGGAAGATGTAGCGGCCGAGTCAGAGAATACATTAAGCCGTAGCTCAAATTAGAGACGAGTAGTTGCATTATAAAGGAAGGAAGTGTCTTTTCAATCAAGTTTGCGCTCTCCCATCCATTTCCGACTGGGGCCGTTTGGTTATAACATACTGTATTACCGTATCGGGACGGACTGACAGAATAGACTATATATGGTTCACTCCCAGGAATCGGCTCGGCCATCTTCCTGGAATAGAGAGGAAAACGTGATCCTCTGAGATCCCTAGGGTTTTGGCCGGCCTTTCCCTTAACAAAATGTTTTGTGTTCAACGTGTTCTCAATTTCATTGCATTAATAGCTCAACGCTACAACCTGTTTTCTTCTTATTCTTCTTCTTCTTTTCTTGTTATCGCTAATTATAGTATTATATTTTGATGTCAAAGAGGTAAGCTACTAGTCATTTTGGCTGTTTTTATTTTCTCTTTTGAAACTGAAATTAGTCCCAAATTCTGTTTCTTATCTTTTTCTATTTTGTTTTATTTTTTTTTTTAAGAGTAATTCTTGGGTTCACTCCCCACCAATAAGAGTTCACCATTTTGTATTCAATATCTTTTAAAAAAGGAAACAAAATATTGTCATATTTTTAAAATTAAAAGATAAGAAAAAATAAAAAAATAATATTAGTTGAAAACAAAAAAAACTTAAAAAAAAATAATTTTAGTGCAATCGACAAAACACTAAACCCTAAATACTAAACCCTAAACCCTAAATGCTATATCCTAAACCCTTGGGTAAATCTTAAACCCTTGGATAAATCTTAAATTCTAGGGTTTATAATTTATCCAAGGGTTTAAGATTTACCCAGGGGTTTAGGGTATAGTATTTAGGATTTAGGATTTAGGGTTTAGTATTTTGTTGACGGTACTAAAATTAGTTTAAAAAATCAAGAATTTAGAATTTGTCCACGGGTTTAGAGTTTATCCAATGGTTTAGGGTTTATGATTTAGGGTTTAGGGTTTAGCATTTTGCTGATAGTGTTTAAAGTTTTTTTAAAAATATTTTTTTCGACTACTATTATTTTTTGTTTTAATGATTGAGCTTTTATTTTTTTAATTTAAAAAAACAACATAATATAATTTAAAAATATTTTATTTCCTTTTTTAAAAAAATATTAAATATAAAATGGTGAACTCCTATTGGTGGGTGAACCTAGAGGTTCACCCTAGGGAGTGAACCCAAGAATTACTCTTTTTTTAAAGGAGTGATTATAGAATAACTGTTGTGTTTTCCTTGCTTTCAAGTAAAAGAGCTACATGAATATCAGTATTATGATAGATGAGTAATATGATATTACAGTTAATATCATCAAGGCTCAAATTCCCGGCCACAGAAAAATTAACATTTTGATATCGTCAGAGACATGAAATCTATACGTGATAATATGTGATTAATCTAGACTACTTACCCTTGTATAATTAAAAAAAAAAGATATTACAGTTTATATAATAGCCCTATTCTTTTGCTGACAGCGTTAGCAACGTATTTAAAACTATGTGTTTTTAGAACTTTTCTAATGTTTTTTTTTCTCATTGTTCTCTTATTTTCTTTATTTTTTTATTTTTCTTTAATTGCTAAGATATTATAAGAGTATTTCTATTGGAGTTGCTCTCACTACTTTTGCTGTGGCAAAGAAAAATTTAGTTGACATTGTTTGTTCATCTCACTAGAATATGTGAGGGAGATTCGTAACGGCTGCTTATAGAGAGGACAGAAACGTTCCTTCATCCATATAGAAGCTTATTGTATCAGATTTGTGCTTAGAGCAATAAAACATGATTAAAATCCATTTTAATTATACATCTTCATCACAAAGCTTCTGCCAAGTGAACACTATAGCGTTCACGTGTAATTATTCCATAAAACAGGGAATGTAAACATACACAAACAATATATCATAGCGAGGCACTAGCTAGTGCTTGATCTGGGACAGCATAGTCTTGACATCTCTGCTGTTTGGTCTCTGTTTAGGATCATCCAAAGTACAATAACAAGCAATCTTCAGAACAAGAAGCATCTGTTCATCGAATCCTTGTTCCATCAACTTCGGATCAATCGCAAGGCTTGGATTCTCCGATGTTAGTACCTTCCTCATCCACTTTATAAGACTTATCTCATCAGTATGCTGGAAAAACTCATCAGAAGGAAGCTTCCCAATCACCAGCACCCCAAGAATCACCCCAAAGCTATAGATGTCACATTTATCTGTGAACTTGAGAGTTTGGTGATACTCTGGTGCTATGTATCCCACAGTGCCTGAAAGTTTAGAGGTTGTAATGTGCGTGACTGCGTCAGGCATCGCTTTGGCCAGCCCGAAATCCGCGATTCTAGCCTCCATATCGTCGTCAAGAAGAACATTAGCCGGCTTCAAGTCCCTGTGGATGATTCTAGGGTTACTTTCAATGTGAAGGTACTCAAGCCCTGCGGCTATACCTAAAGCAATCTTGTGCCGTGCTGGCCACGTTAGCTCTTTGTTTCCAGCTGAAACCTCGGTTAGTATATCTTGCAAACTCCCGTTCTTCATGTACTCGTAGACGAGGAAGTGACACTCGGGTCTCGGCACGTGAGCTAACAGCTGGAGAAGATTCCGGTGCCGGATGTGACCTACCGTGTTGATCTCCGACCTGATTTGCCTCATGAACTTGTTCAGAGACTTGGAGTCTTCGTCCACGAGTTCGGCCGCGTCTTTAGAGGGCTGCGTCACTCTCTTCACGGCTATGATCTTCCCGTTGCTTCCCGGTAGTTCCACTTTGAAAACTTCTCCGCAGCCTCCTTTGCCAATGAGCTCAAGAGAGGCTAAAGACTCTTCGTTCTCCAAGAAAGCTAAATCTTCGGCTCTTTTGATCAGTGGACTGTATATGGAAGGACCTGGTGGTTTCTCTGCTCCTCTTATTGCTTTGAGAATCAATCTGAAGAGAACCGAGAAGACTACTCCGGAGATGATTCCTCCTATGCCTCCAACTACAAACCCTAAGATCCATGCAGCTACTTTCTTCCTTTTGTTCTTCTTCTTCTTCTCACCATGTTTTGGAGGTGTCTCTTTTGAAGTGGAGTTTGTAGATGGAGTTTCAGCAAGGAAGCGTCGTGCTTGGTGTAGAGATGTCTGAAGCTTCTTGATTTTGCTCATAACCGGAACCGGATTTTCCAATAACCGGTTTCCGGAGAAATCAAAGAACCGGAGACTATTAAACGACACAGCTGGCTCCACGATCTTGCTGGAGAAGAGATTGTTTGCCACGGAGAGACTCTCGAGACTGCGTAGATACTTCAAGAAGTTCAAGTTCCCGGAGAATTTGTTCGAAGAAAGATCAAGGATTCGAAGAATGATCAAACGAGAGAAGTTTCCGGGAATCTGACCGGAAAATCTGTTGTTTCGGACATCAAGAACTTCGAGTTTCTTGCAGCTTAAGACATCCTGTGGAAGTCCACCGACCAGCTTGTTATTAGACAAAGTGAGTTCTTTGAGCTCCGATAACGTTCCGATAAGATAACCGGTGAGATGGTCCCCGTCAAGCTCCGGGAACGGTAAACAAGCCTCGTGATACGGAGAATATATTTTCCCGTGGAGTTAGAGTGCTGTCTCTCGCATGAAACTCCTCCGCGACCGCACGGGTTAACATCACTGGATGAAGAAGAGCGTTGACTGTTGACTCCTAGCTCTGTTTCGATGATTTGAAGAGCTTTGAGATCTGATGAATCTATCTCGACGGAGGAGACGAAAGGAGAGGCAAGAAGAAGAAGAAGGGAGAGAACGGCGAGGATGAGAGGCCGGAGAAAAAGATGGGCGTTTCCGGTGGGAACAGCCATTTTAATCATTTCTGTTTTAAGACAAAGTTTCCTCTTGTGGGTGTTGTCGGAATCTCTGTTATTTATGGTCAGCAACTACCACTAATCTATAGAAAAGTCTTTACGTGTTTTACGGTTTTCTTTTTTCCTAAAATAATTTATTTACTTTGAAAATTGGTCCAAAGATATTTTATCATCTTATAAATAAAATTGATAAATTTAATTTAAAATCGTCAATATATACAAAATATAAGGGAAAATGGGTATTTAAAAAAAAAATTAAAAGAGTCAGTTATAAATACTCAAATTAAAAAATGTATGATTGAGTGTTTCTTTCTGGAAATAGAGAAATACTATGGGCAAATAACTGTTTAGGAAATGTGAACATAGCGAGTCTGTTATTGACTTGAGAGCTGATAAGTCAAAGTCTACTCTGCGGGTTCCACGGGCGGCCACCCTTTTAGAACTATTTGTTGTTATGTTCCACACATTTTCTTGTTTTTTAGTCACCCTCTTTAGCGTTTAACGTCGATAAGTTCGTTGTCTTACATAAGATTCTGCAAGTCGCGAAAGAGACATCAGAATGATAAAACGACGTGAAAGATATGTAAAGCAAGCAAGGAGTCAACGAAACAATCTATATGGTACTCCAGTTACAAAAAAAAACAATCTACAATGGTACTCTGTCTCTGAAGGTGGATTTAGTCCTGTTCCATACCCAGTCCAAGAATTAGGTCCAACCCCTTTTGGGTCCATAAAAAGATAATGGGTCTTACGAAATCCAGTGTATATATCGAGTTCAAGAAATGGTCTACACCGATGTAACACGTTTAAAATATAAATGTAAAGAAGTTCAAAGCGTTTAGAAAGATCATAAAAGTGTATGATCTTCGTTGAAGATCATGTGGTCGTTACATCCACTCTTGAAGATCAATGAAAGAATAAGGACAAAAGAGGGTATCCGAAATGATTCTAAGCAATTCAATACGTACAAACATTCTTTTTTTTTTTTTGGCAAATAAGACTTACATACATTCTTTTTTTTTTTTTTTTTTGCTAAGAATGTAAATGTCATTGCAATGAACGAAGGTTTGGTTACAACTGTGGTTGAATCAGAATCTGCTTGTAAAGCCATTCTGTTCTTAGAGATCGCAAAAAAATAAAAAACCCCTAAGAAATAAAGATTAAGACCAGAGCAACCCGAAGAAGGTGAGCCATGAGCTTAATAATTACTAGGACAATAGACAACAAATAAAATCCCAAACATACACCGTCTCGATCATCCGAAGGGACCAAGAGAATAGCTAAAGGCCGTTCAGACGAGCACTCACCGAAAGGTGGCTCCAAATGGCTTCAACAGAAACGGTTGGCAACGCTCCGGGGCACCACAGGAGGAGGACGTCGATCAAACTAGCCCTCAGCTAACACGGCAGAGCTAACACTACATACATTCTTTTCTAAAAACAAATCTCCATATTTGCAAATATGAATTCTACTTGTACTATTGATCGGATAATTTTTTAAAAAAGATATCATTAAAACATCTACTAATAATAGGAATCCCAAACAATGTTGAAAAGTTATGAATTTTTATAGAATTTTTTTTTTTTGTTAAAAATTGTGTCTTTTTTATTATTTGTTTAAATATTTGTGTATTAGTTAGTATTTAAATTGAAAACATGTAATTATTTAAATGAAAAGTTGTGACTATTCATATATGTATCATTTCAAAATAACTATTTTTAAATTGAAAATATATGACTATTTAAATTGAAAAATTGCAACTATTCATATAATTATCATTTTAAAACAACTACATTTAAATTAAAAATTTGTGACTATTCATATATATAGAAAGTTGCATCTCTTAATTTTTTGTACAAATATTTATGTATTTTTGTTTTTATTATGCTTTTATCTATTTATTAATATTTCATAAATATTTGTAACTTTTATATCTAAAAATCAGTGTATTAAAATGAAAAATTAAATCTCTTAGAGTTTTATACATGAAAGTTTCATCTCCTATATGGTTTACATGAAAAAACCCTAACATTGTTGAAAAGTTGTGTATTTTTGAATAAATTTTATTTCTTGTTAAAATTTATATATTTTAATTATATATTAAGGTGTGTCTTTTTATTGTTTGTTACAAGAGTTGTGTATAAGTTAGTATTTAAATTTTATACAAATATGTTTGTTTTCAAATTTGCATATTACACATATCTAATGATTTTGTATATTACACATATCTAATGATTTCAAATTTGCATATTACACATATCTAATGATTTTGTAATACTAACTAAATCAAATTAGTTTAAGAGGCGTTCGTACTTCTTCGTTGACGACATAATAAAAGATATATTTTTATTTAAAAAGATTTTAATCTTTCAAAAGATATTTTTTATTTATTATAAAGTTATATAATTTAAATTTTAGAGTAACTTACTTAAATTAATAAAAGATGTATAAATGTTTTGGTATGAAAACATATAGTTATTTATACAGTATTTTCACTCTATATCCAAACTTTTTTGTGGAATGTCATAAGACTTTCTTGGAGTGTTCTAAGAAGTTCTTAAACTGTATTTGAACGTCACTACCGTCTGTATCC
This sequence comes from Raphanus sativus, assembly GCF_000801105.2. Classification (NCBI taxonomy): domain Eukaryota; kingdom Viridiplantae; phylum Streptophyta; class Magnoliopsida; order Brassicales; family Brassicaceae; genus Raphanus; species Raphanus sativus. The sequence goes on along the minus strand of NC_079514.1, from coordinate 37,738,018 downwards.
ATTGGTTTGTTTCGAAGCAATTTTGAGAGATTTTGGAGTTATTTAAATGCATAAATGCACATAATTTTCAGAATTTCCAGAGTTTTTATGAACTTGATGTGATCGTCATTACCCTGCCCACATGTGCATTTTAAGCAACTTTGGGAGATTTTGAATTTTTTGAAATGTAAAATTGCACAGAATCTTCAGAATTTTATCTATTGATTGAGAACTAGCTATTGTGATATTGAGCTCATTTTTTCAGAAACAGTACACATTTTGATTAACTTTCTAGTGCCACCAGTTTTAAGACAATCGGATCCTTAGTCAAAAGTTTTGATAATTTTACTGAAGAGTGGTCGTTTGACGAAAAGGAAACTTAATATCCTAAGCCATCTATCATAAGACTTCTTTGGAAAGTCATAAGACTTCTTTGGAATGTCATAAGACTTCTTTGGAATATCCTGAAACGTTCCTAAAATGTATTTAAACGTCATTACCCTATCCACTGGTTTGGTTCGAGCAATTTTGGGAGATTATGGAGTTATTTAAATACATAACAATACAAAATTTTCAGAAAGTTCAAAAATTTCAGAGTTTTATGAACTTAACAAGTTATGATAGTTTTACTGAAGAGTGGTCGTTTAACCCACGAAGAAAAAACTTAATATCGTAAGACATCTGTGGACATTGCACATAAGGTTGTGGAATATCACACATCCTTAGAATGTCATAAGACTTCTTTGGAATATCATAAGACTTCCTTGGAATGTCCTGAGACGTTACGTTCCTAAACTGTATTTGAACGTCATTACTGTATCTACTGGTTTATTTCGAATAATTTAGGGAGATTTTAGAGTTATTAAAATACATAACTGCACAAAGTTTTCAGAATTTTCAGAAATTTCAGGGTTTTATGAACTTTATGTGATTGTCATTACCCTGCCCACTGATATGTTTTAAGCAACTTTGGAAGATTTTGAGTTTTTTTTTGTAATGTATAATTGCACATAATCTTCAAAATTTTATCTATTGATAGAGAACTAGATATGGTGAAATTGAGCTCATCTTTTTAGAAACGGTAGAGATTTTGATTAGCTTTCCAATGCCACCAGTTTGAGGTCAATCGGGATTCTTAGTCAAAAGTTTTGATAATTTTACTGAAGAGTGGTCGTTTGACGCACGAAGAGGAAACTTAAGATCGTAAGCCATCTGTGGACATTGCACATATGGTTGTGGAATGTAAGCAGACATCTTTGGAATATCATAAGACATCCTTGGAATGTCATAAGACTTCCTTTGAATGTCATAAGACTTCCTTGGAATGTCCTCAAACGTTCATAAATTGTATTTGAGCATCATTACCCTATTTTGGTTTGTTTCGAGTAATTTTGGGAGATTTTAAAGTTATTTAAATTCATAACTGCACAAAACATTCAAAATTTTCAGAAATTTCAGAGTTTTATGAACTTAACAATGCCACCAGTTTGAGGTCAATCGGAGTCCTTAGTCAAAAGTTATGATAGTTTTACTGAAGAGTGGTCGTTTGACGTACGAAGAAGAAATTTAATATCTTAAGATATTTGTGGACATTGCACATAAGGTTGTGGAATGTCACCAGATATCTTTGGAATGTCATAAGACTTCTTTGGAATGTCATAAGACTTCCTTGGAATGTCCAGAGACGTTCCTAAATTATATTTGAACGTCATTACTGTATCCACTGGTTTGTTTCGAAAAATTTTGGGAGATTTTGGAGTTATTTAAATACATAACTGCACAAAAATTTCAGAATTTTCAGAAATTTCAGGGTTTTATGAACTTTATGTGATCGTCATTACCCTGTCCACTGTTACGTTTTAAGAAACTTTGGGAGATTTTGAGTTTTTGTATTGTATAATTGCACATAATCTTCAAAATTTTATCTATTGATAGAGAACTAACTATGGTGAAATTGAGCTCATCTTTTAAGAAACGGTAGAGATTTTGATTAGCTTTCCAATGCCACCAGTTTGAGGTCACCCGGGGTCCTTAGTCAAAAGTTTTGATAATTTTACTGAAGAGTGGTCGTTTGACGCACGAAGAGAAAACTTAATATCCTAAGCCATCTGTGGACATTGCACATAAGGTTGTGGAATGTAAGCAGACATCTTTGGAATGTCATAAGATTTCTTTGGAATGTCATAAGACTTCCTTGGTGTCATGAAACATTCCTAAACTGTATTCAAATGTCATTACCCTATTTTGGTTTGTTTCGAGCAATTTTGGGAGATTTTGGAGTTATTTAAATTCATAACTGCACAAAACTTTGAGAATTTTTAGAAATTTCAGAGTTTTATTAACTTAACAATGCCACCAGTTTTAGGTCAATTGGAGTGATTTTTAACTTTAATAAATCTCTATCGTTTGTGAAAAGATGATCTTAAAATTATTAACTTTCAAATGAGTTTTTTTAATTACTAGAATATTTTGCATACTTATTATACCATTTTTCTTTGTTAAAAAACATATTACCAAAAATGTCATTATTATTTTTTGCCACATCATCAAAAATATGCCGTAAATAAATAAAAATATTTATCGAATAAAATCTATGACACACGAGAGAACATTTTTTCTACTTTCTGGCAGATGTATTATCTATCGAAAACTTATCAAAATAGACTTAAAATTGTTAAAGATTTTTAGGAATAAGTCCACCATACGTTACAGTAGATTTGTTTACGTTGGAAGATTTCTTTTCTGCTGACAGCTTTTATATGGCAGATTTTTAATATGTGGAATATTTTTACACAGTAAACGAAATTTGTCTCGTAGACTTTTTAATAGTTTGGCAGATTATTTTGTTTTCGAGGTAGCATACATATTTTATTCGTTTATACACGACAAACTTTTTGAATAAGAATGCTTGCAGCAGACTTATAAATTAATAACATAACTAACTATATATGTTAGCATACTTTTTCTACGTCATGACAGATCTTCACGAGTAATATGTAGTAACAGACTTTTTAACCTTGATTCCGGTTTAGTAATTGAACCAATTATAATTAAAAATTCCAGTTAGCTAATTAAAATTAATAAATTTTGGTCAACTAATTGAATAAAAAATTGACCACTGACCACCATCAGTTACTAAAACCTAGGTCTAGCCGTAAGATTTATTCTCCAAGTCACGATAAGAAACGATCTAGAAAAAATAGAATAAATGGTCAATTTGTCTTCGGTTGGTCACAATTGTAAAATATGTCATGTTGCTTAGATAATTTGTTCTTATTTACTATTGTTTCTAGACATATGTAGACATTACACATAGGGTTGTGGAATGTCACCAGACATCTTTGGAATGTCATAAGACTTCTTTGGAATGTCATAAGACTTCCTTGGAATGTCATGAGACGTTCTTAAATTGTATTTAAACTTCATTACCCTATTTTAGTTTGTTTCGAGCAATTTTGGGAGATTTTGGAGTTATTTAAATTCATAGCTGCACAAAACTTTTAGAAATTTCATAAGACTTCTTTGGAATGTCATAAGACTTCCTTAGACTGTCATAAGACTTTTTTGAAATGTCATAAGACTTCCTTAAAATGTCCTGAGACGTTCCTAAAATGTATTTGAACGTCTTTACTGTATCCATTAGTTTGTTTTGAACAATTTTGGGTGATTTTGAAGTTATTTAAATACATAACTGCACAAACTTTTCAGAATTTTTCAGAAATTTCAAGGTTTTATGAACTTTATGTGATCGTCATTACCGTGCTCACTGATACGTTTTAAGCAACTTTGGGAGATTTTGTGTGTTTTTTATGGAATGTATAATTGCACATAATCTTCAAAATTTTATCTATTGATATAGAACTAGATAGCGAGGAAATTGAGCTCATCTTTTCAGAAACGGTAGAGATTTTGATTAGCTTTCCAATGCCACCAGTTTGAGGTCAATCGGGGTTCTTAGTCAAAAGTTTTGATAATTTTACTGAAGAGTGGTCGTTTGACGCACAAAGAGGAAACTTAATAGTCTAAGACATCTCTCGACATTGCACATAAGGATGTGGAATGTCAGCAGACATCCTTGGAATGTAATAAGACTTCTTTGGAATGTCATATGAGTTCTTTGGAATATTTTGAGACGTTCCTAAACTGTATTTAAACGTCATTACCCTATCCACTGGTTTGTTTCGAGCAATTTTGGGAGATTTTGGAGTTATTTAAATGCATAATTACACAGAATCTTTAGAATTTTATCTATTGATAGAGAACAAGCTATGGTGATTTTGAGCTCATCTTTTTACAATTGATAGAGATTTTGATTATCTTAACAATGCCACCAGTTTGAGGTCAATCGGGTCCTTAGTCAAGAGTTATAATAATTTAACTGATAAGTCGTCGTTTGACGCACAAAGAAAAAACTTAATATCCTAAGACATATGTGGACAATGCACATAAGGTTGTGGAATGTAAGCAGACATTCTTGGAATGTCAAAAGACTTCTTTGAAATGTCATAAGACTTCCTTGGAATGTCATAAGACTTCCTTGGAATGTCATAAAACTTCCTTGGAATGTCATGAACGTTCCTAAACTTTATTTAAACGTCATTACCCTATTTGGTTTGTTTTGAGCAATTTTAGGAGATTTTGGAATTATTTAAATTCATAACTGCACAAAACTTTCAAAAATTTTATAAGACTTCTTTGGAATGTCCTGAGACGTTCTTAAACTATATTCGAACGTCATTACTGTATCCACTCGTTTATTTCAAAAAATTTTAGGAGATTTTGTAGTTGGTTAAGTACATAACTGCACAAAATTTTCAGAATTTTCAAAAATTTCAGAGTTTTATGAACTTTATGTGATCGTCATTACCCTGCCTACTGGTACATTTTAAGCAATAAGACTTCTTTAGAATGTCATATGAGTTCCTTGGAATATTCTGAGACGTTCCTAAACTGTATTTAAACGTCATTACCCTATCCACTGGTTTGTTTCGAGCAATTTTCTGAGATTTTGGAGTTATTTAAATGCATAATTACACAGAATCTTTAGAATTTTATCTATTGATAGAGAACAAGCTATGGTGATTTTGAGCTCATCTTTTCACAATCGATAGAGATTTTGATTATCTTAACAATGCCACCAGTTTGAGGTCAATCGGGTCCTTAGTCAAGAGTTATAATAATTTTACTAATAAGTGGTCGTTTGACGCACAAAGAAAAAACTTAATATCCTAAGACATATATGGACAATGCACATAAGGTTGTGGAATGTAAGAAGACATCCTTGGAATATCAAAAGACTTCTTTGGAATGTCATAAGACTTCCTTGGAATGTCATGAAACGTGCCTAAACTTTATTTAAACGTCATTACCCTATTTTGGTTTGTTTCGAGCAATTTTAGGAGATTTTGGAATTATTTAAATTCATAACTGCCCAAAACTTTCAAAAATTTATAAGAATTCTTTGGAATGTCATAAGACTTCTTTGAAATGTCCTAAGACGTTCTTAAACTATATTCGAACGTCATTACTGTATCCACTCGTTTATTTTGAAATTTTTTAGGAGATTTTGGAGTTGTTTAAATACATAACTGCACAAAATTTTCAGAATTTTCAAAAAATTCAGAGCTTTATGAACTTTATGTGATCGTCATTACCCTGCCTACTGGTACATTTTAAGCAATAAGACTTCTTTGGAATGTCATATGAGTTCCTTGGAATATCCGAGACGTTCCTAAACTGTATTTAAACGTCATTACCCTATCCACTGGTTTGTTTCGAGCAATTTTGGGAGATTTTGGAGTTATTTAAATGCATAATTACACAGAATCTTTAGAATTTTATATATTGATAGAGAACAAGATATGATGATTTTGAGCTCATCTTTTCACAATTGATAGAGATTTTGATTATCTTAACAATGCCACCAGTTTGAGGTCAATCGGGTCCTTAGTCAAGAGTTATAATAATTTTACTGATAAGTGGTCATTTGACGCACAAGAAAAAACTTAATATAGTAAGACATATGTGGACAATGCACATAAGGTTGTGGAATGTAAGCATACATCCTTGGAATGTCATAAGACTTCTTTGGAATGTCATAAGACTTCCTTTGAATGTCATAAGACTTCCTTGGAATGTCATGAAACGTTCATAAACTTTATTTAAATGACATTACCCTGCCTACTGGTACATTTTAAACAATAAGACTTCTTTAGAATGTATAATGAGTTCCTTGGAATATTCTGAGACGTTCCTAAACTGTATTTAAACGTCATTACCCTATCCACTGGTTTGTTTCGAGCAATTTTGAGAGATTTTGGAGTTATTTAAATGCATAATTATACATAATCTTTAGAATTTTATCTATTGATAGAGAACAAGCTATGGTGATTTTGAGCTCATCTTTTCACAATTGATAGAGATTTTGATTATCTTAACAATGCCACCAATTTGAGGTCAATCGGGTCCTTAGTCAAGAGTTATAATAATTTTACTAATAAGTGGTCGTTTGACGCACATAGAAAAAACTTAATATCCTAAGACATATGTGGACAATGCCCATAAGGTTGTGGAATGTAAGCATCCTTGGAATATCATAAGACTTTTTTGGAATGTCATAAGACTTCTTTGGAATGTCATAACACTTCCTTGGAATGTCATAAGACTTCTTTGGAATGTCATGAAACGTTCCTAAACTTTATTTAAACGTCATTACCCTATTTTGGTTTGTTTTCGAACAATTTTAAGAGATTTTGGAATTATTTAAATTCATAACTGCACAAAACTTTCAAAAATTTATAAGACTTCTTTGGAATGTCATAAGACTTCTTTGGAATGTCCTGAGACGTTCTTAAACTATATTCGAACGTCATTACTGTATCCACTCGTTTATTTCGAAAAATTTTAGGGGATTTTGGAGTTGTTTAAATACATAACTGCACAAAATTTTCAGAATTTTCAAAAAATTCAGAGCTTTATGAACTTTATGTGATCGTCATTACCCTACCTACTGGTACATTTTAAGCAATAAAACTTCTTTGGAATGTCATATGAGTTCCTTTGAATATTCTGAGACGTTCTTAAACTGTATTTAAACGTCATTACCCTATCCACTGGTTTGTTTCGAGCAATTTTGGGAGATTTTGGAGTTATTTAAATGCATAATTACACAGAATCTTTAGAATTTTATCTATTGATAGAGAACAAGCTATGGTGATTTTGAGCTCATCTTTTCACAATCGATAGAGATTTTGATTATCTTAACAATGCCACCAGTTTGAGGTCAATCGGGTCCTTAGTCAAGAGTTATAATAATTTTACTAATAAGTGGTCGTTTGACGCACAAAGAAAAAACTTAATATCCTAAGACATATGTGGACAATGCACATAAGGTTGTGGAATGTAAGAAGACATCCTTGGAATGTCAAAAGACTTCTTTGGAATGTCATAAGACTTCCTTGGAATGTCATGAAACGTTCCTAAACTTTATTTAAACGTCATTGCCCTATTTTGGTTTGTTTCGAGAAATTTTAGGAGATTTTGGAATTATTTCAATTCATAACTGCCCAAAACTTTCAAAAAATTTTATAAGAATTCTTTGGAATGTCATAAGACTTCTTTGAAATGTCCTGAGACGTTCTTAAACTATATTCGAACGTCATTACTGTATCCACTCGTTTATTTTGAAATTTTTAGGAGATTTTAGAGTTGTTTAAATACATAACTGCACAATTTTTCAGAATTTTCTAAAAATTCAGAGCTTTATGAACTTTATGTGATCGTCATTACCCTGCCTACTGGTACATTTTAAGCAATAAGACTTCTTTGGAATATCATATGAGTTCCTTGGAATATCCGAGACGTTCCTAAACTGTATTTAAACGTCATTACCCTATCCACTGGTTTGTTTCGAGCAATTTTGGGAGATTTTGGAGTTATTTAAATGCATAATTACACAGAATCTTTAGAATTTTATATATTGATAGAGAACAAGATATGATGATTTTGAGCTCATCTTTTCACAATTGATAGAGATTTTGATTATCTTAACAATGCCACCAGTTTGAGGTCAATCGGGTCCTTAGTCAAGAGTTATAATAATTTTACTGATAAGTGGTCGTTTGACGCACAAAGAAAAACTTAATATACTAAGACATATGTGGACAATGCACATAAGGTTGTGGAATGTAAGCAGACATCCTTGGAATGTCATAAGACTTCTTTGGAATGTCATTAGACTTCCTTGGAATGTCATAAGACTTCCTTGGAATGTCATGAAACGTTCCTAACTTTATTTAAATGTCATTACCCTGCCTACTGGTACATTTTAAACAATAAGACTTCTTTAGAATGTATAATGAGTTCCTTGGAATATTCTGAGACGTTCCTAAACTGTATTTAAACGTCATTACTCTATCCACTGGTTTGTTTCGAGCAATTTTGTGAGATTTTGGAGTTATTTAAATGCATAATTATACATAATCTTTAGAATTTTATCTATTGATAGAGAACAAGCTATGGTGATTTTGAGCTCATCTTTTCACAATTGATAGAGATTTTGATTATCTTAACAATGCCACCAATTTGAGGTCAATCGGGTCCTTAGTCAAGAGTTATAATAATTTTACTAATAAGTGGTCGTTTGACGCACATAGAAAAAACTTAATATCCTAAGACATATGTGGACAATGCCCATAAGGTTGTGGAATGTAAGCATCCTTGGAATGTCATAAGACTTTTTTGGAATGTCATAAGACTTCTTTGGAATGTCATAAGACTTCCTTGGAATGTCATAAGACTTCTTTGGAATGTCATGAAACGTTCCTAAACTTTATTTAAACGTCATTACCCTATGTTGGTTTGTTTCGAACAATTTTAAGAGATTTTGGAATTATTTAAATTCATAACTGCACAAAACTTTCAAAAATTTTATAAGACTTCTTTGGAATGTCATAAGACTTCTTTGGAATGTCCTGAGACGTTCTTAAACTATATTCGAACGACATTACTGTATCCACTCGTTTATTTCGAAAAATTTTAGGAGATTTTGGAGTTGTTTAAATACATAACTGCACAAAATTTTCAGAATTTTCAAAAAATTCAGAGCTTTATGAACTTTATGTGATCGTCATTACCCTACCTACTGGTACATTTTAAGCAATAAAACTTCTTTGGAATGTCATATGAGTTCCTTTGAATATTCTGAGACGTTCTTAAACTGTATTTAAACGTCATTACCCTATCCACTGGTTTTGTTTCGAGCAATTTTGGGAGATTTTGGAGTTATTTAAATGCATAATTACACATAATCTTTAGAATTTTATCTATTGATAGAGAACAAACTATGGTGATTTTGAGCTCATCTTTTCACAATTGATAGAGATTTTGATTATCTTAACAATGCCACCAGTTTGAGGTCAATTGGGTCCTTAGTCAAGAGTTATAATAATTTTACTAATAAGTTGTCGTTTGACGCAGAAAGAAAAAACTTAATATCCTAAGACATATGTGGACAATGCACATAAGGTTGTGGAATGTAAGCAGACATCCTTGGAATGTCATAAGACTTCTTTGGAATGTCATAAGACTTCCTTGGAATGTCATGAAACGTTCCTAAACTTTATTTAAACGTCATTTTCCTATTTTGGTTTGTTTCGAGCAATTTTAGGAGATTTTGGAATTATTTAAATTCATAACTGCACAAAACTTTCAAAATTTTTATAAGATTTCTTTGGAATGTCATAAAACTTCTTTGGAATGTCCTGAGACGTTCTTAAACTATATTCGAACGTCATTACTGTATCCACTCGTTTATTTCGAAAAATTTTAGGAGATTTTGGAGTTGTTTAAATACATAACTGCATAAAATTTTCAGAATTTTCAAAAATTTCAAAGCTTTATGAATTTTATGTAATCGTCATTACGCTGCCTACTGGTACATTTTAAGCAATAAGACTTCTTTGAAATGTCATATGAGTTCCTTGAATATTTTAGACGTTCCTAAACTGTATTTAAACGTCATTACCCTATCCAATGGTTTGTTTCGAGCAATTTTGGGAGATTTTGGAGTTATTTAAATGCATAATTACACAGAATCTTTAGAATTTTATCTATTGATAGAGAACAAGCTATGGTGATTTTGAGCTCATCTTTTTACAATTGATAGAGATTTTGATTATCTTAACAATGCCACCAGTTTGAGGTCAATCGGGTCCTTAGTCAAGAGTTATAATAATTTTACTGATAAGTCGTCGTTTGACGCACAAAGAAAAAAACTTAATATCCTAAGACATATGTGGACAATGCACATAAGGTTGTGGAATGTAAGCAGATATCCTTGGAATATCAAAAGACTTCTTTGGAATGTCATAAGACTTACTTGGAATGTCATAAGACTTCCTTGGAATGTCATAAGACTTCCTTGGAATGTCATGAAACGTTCCTAAACTTTGTTTAAACGTCATTACCCTATTTTGGTTTGTTTCGAGCAATTTTAGGAGATTTTGGAATTATTTAAATTCATAACTGCACAAAACTTTCAAAAATTTTATAAGACTTCTTTGGAATGTCCTGAGACGTTCTTAAACTATATTCGAACGTCATTACTGTATCCACTCGTTTATTTCGAAAAAATTTAGGAGATTTTGGAGTTGTTTAAGTACATAACTGCACAAAATTTTCAGAATTTTCAAAAATTTCAGAGTTTTATGAACTTTATGTGATCGTCATTACCCTGCCTACTGGTACATTTTAAGCAATAAGACTTCTTTGGAATGTCATATGAGTTCCTTGGAATATTCTGAGACGTTCCTAAACTGTATTTAAACGTCATTACCCTATCCACTGGTTTGTTTCGAGCAATTTTAGGAGATTTTGGAGTTATTTAAATGCATAATTACACAGAATCTTTAGAATTTTATCTATTAATAGAGAACAAGCTATGGTGATTTTGAGCTCATCTTTTCACAATTGATAGAGATTTTGATTATCTTAACAATGCCACCAGTTTGAGGTCAATCGGGTCCTTAATCAAGAGTTATAATAATTTTACTAATAAGTGGTCATTAGACGCACAAAGAAAAAACTTAACATCCTAAGACATATGTGGACAATGCACATAAGGTTGTGGAATGTAAGCAGACATCCTTGGAATGTCATAAGACTTCTTTGGAATGTCATAAGACTTCCTTGGAATGTCATAAGACTTCCTTGGAATGTAATGAAACGTTCCTAAACTTTATTTAAACGTCATTATTCTATTTTGGTTTGTTTCGAGCAATTTTAGGAGATTTTGGAATTATTTAAATTAATAACTGCACAAAACTTTCAAAATTTTTATAAGAATTCTTTGGAATGTCATAAGACTTCTTTGGAATGTCCTGAGACGTTCTTAAACTATATTCGAACGTCATTACTGTATCCACTCGTTTATTTCGAAAAATTTTAAGAGATTTTGGAGTTGTTTAAATACATAACTGCACAAAATTTTCAGAATTTTCAAAAATTTCAGAGTTTTATGAAATTTATTTAATCGTCATTACCCTGCCTACTGGTACATTTTAAGCAATAAGACTTCTTTCGAATGTCATATGAGTTCTTTGAAATATTCTGAGACGTTCCTAAACTCTATTTAAACGTCATTACCCTATCCACTGGTTTGTTTCGAGCAATTTTCAGAAATTTTAGAGTTATTTAAATGCATAATTACACAGAATCTTTAGAATTTTATCTATTGATAGAGAACAAGCTATGGTGATTTTGAGCTCATTTTTTCACAATTGATAGAGATTTTGATTATCTTAACAATGCCACCAGTTTGAGGTCAATCGGGTCCTTAGTCAAGAGTTATAATAATTTTACTGATAAGTCGTCGTCTGACGCACAAAGAAAAAACTTAATATCCTAAGACATATGTGGACAATGTACATAAGGTTGTGGAATGTAAGTAGACATCCTTGGAATGTCATAAGACTTCTTTGGAATGTCATAAGACTTCCTTGGAATGTCATAAGACTTCCTTGGAATGTCATGAAACGTTCCTAAACTGTATTTAAACGTCATTATCCTATCAACTGGTTTGTTTCGAACAATTTTTGGAGATTTTGGAGTTATTTAAATGCACAACTACACATAATCTTCAGAATTTTATCTATTGATAGAAAACTAGCTATGGTGATTTTGCGCTCATCTTTTCACAAACGGTAGAGATTTTGATTATCTTAACAATGCCACCAGTTTAAGGTCAATCGGGTCCTTAGTCAAGAGTTATAATAATTTTACTGAAAAGTGGTTGTTTGACGCACGAAGAAAAAACTTAATATCTTAAGACATATATGGACAATGCACATAAGGTTGTGGAATGTCAACAGACATCTTTGGAATGTCATAAGACTTCCTTGGAATGTCATAAGACTTCCTTGAAATGTACTGAGACGTTCCTAAACTGTATTTGAACGTCATTACTGTATCCACTGGTTTGTTTCGAACAATTTTGGGAGATTTTGGAGTTATTTAAAAACATAACTTCACAAAATTTTCAGGAATTTTTGAGTTTTATGAACTTAACAATGCCACCAGTTTGAGGTCAATCGGGATCTTTAGTCAAAGTATGATAGTTTTAATGAAGAGTGGTTGTTTAATGCACAAAGAAGAAACTTAATATCCTAAGATATATGTGGACATTGCACATAAGGTTGTGGAATGTCACCAGACATCTTTGGAATGTCACCAGACATCTTTGGAATGTCATAAAACTTCCTTAGAATGTCATAAGATTTCCTTGAAATGTCCTGAGACGTTCATAACCTGTATTTGAACGTCATTATTGCATCCACTTGTTTGTTTCGAACAATTTTGGGAGATTTTGGAGTTATTTAAATACATATCTGCACAAAATTTTCAGAATTTTCAGAAATTTCAGAGGTTTATGAACTTTATGTGATCGTCAATACCTTGCCCACTGGTACGTTCTAAGCAACTTTGGGAGATTTTGAGTGTTTTTTTGTAATGTATAATTGCACATAATCATCAAAATTTTATCTATTGATAGAGAACTAGGTATGGTGAAATTGAGCTCATCTTTTCAGAAACGGTAGAGATTTTGATTAGCTTTCCAATGCCACCAGTTTTGAGGTCAATCAGGGTTCTTAGTCAAAAGGAAACTTAATATCCTAAACCATATGTGGACATTGCACATAAGGTTGTGGAATGTAACCAGACATTCTTGGAATGTCATAAGACTCTTTGGAATGTCCTGAGACTTTCCTAAATTGTATTTAAATGTCAATACCCTATTTTGGTTTGTTTTGAGTAGTTTGGGAGATTTTGGAGTTATTTAAATACATAACTGCACAAAATTTTCAGAAATTTCAGAGTTTTATGAACTTAACAATGCCACCAGTTTGAGGTCAATTAGGGTTCTTGGTAAAAAAATATGATAGTTTTACTGAAGAGTGATCGTTACGCACGAAGAAGAAACTTAATATCATAGGACATCTATGGACATTGCACATAAGGTTGTGCAATGTCACCAGACATCCTTGGAATGTCATAAGACTTTATTGGAATATCATAAGATTTCCTTGAAATGTCATAAGACTTCCTTGGAATGTCATAAGACTTCCATGGAATGTCCTAAGACGTTCTTAAACTGTATTTGAACATCATTACTGTATCCACTCGTTTATTTCGAAAAATTTTGGGAAATTTTGGAGTTGTTTAAATACATAACTGCACAAAATTTTCAGAATTTTCAGAAATTTTATAGTTTTATGAACTTTATGTGATCGTCATTACCCTGTCTACTGGTACATTTTAAGCAACTTCAAGAGATTTTGAGTTTTTTGTAATGTATAATTACACATAATCTTCAAAATTTTATCTATTGATAGAGAAATAGCTATGGTGAAATTGAGCTCGTCTTTTCAGAAACGGGAGAGGTTTTGAATAGCTTTCCAATGCCACCAGTTTGAGGTCAATCGGGGTTCTTAGTCAAAAGTTTTGATAATTTTACTGAAGAGTGTAATTTGACGCACGAAGAAGAAACTTAATATCCTAAGCGATCTGTGGACATTGCACATAAGTTTGTGGAATGTAAGCAGACATCCTTGGAATGTCATAAGACTTCTTTGGAATGTCATAAGACTTCTTTAGAATGTCCTAAGACGTTCATAAACTGTATTTAAATGTCAGTACCCTATTTTGGTTTTTTCGAGCAATTTTGGGAGATTTTGGAGTTATTTAAATTCATAACTGCACAAAACTTTCAAAAATTTCAGAGTTTTATGAACTTAACAATGCTACCAATTTGAGGTCAATCGGGGTCCTTAGTCAAAAGTTATGATAGTTTTACTGAATGGTGGTCGTTTAACGCAAGAAGAAGAAATTTAATATCTTAAGACATATGTGGACATTGCACATAAGGTTGTGGAATGTCACTAAACATCCTTGGAATGTCATAAGACTTCATTGGAATGTCATAAGACTTCTTTGGAATATCATAAGACTTCCTTGGAATGTTCTAAGACGTTCCTAAATTGCATTTAATTGTCATTATTGTATCCACTGGTTTGTTTCGAACAATTTTGGGAGATTTTAGAGTTATTTAAATATATAACTGCATAAAATTTTCAGAATTTTCAGAAATTTCAGAGCTTTATGAACTTTTTGTGATCGTCATTATCCTACCCACTGGTACGTTTTAAATAACTTTGGGAGATTTTGAGTTTTTTTTAATTGTATAATTGCACAGAATCTTCATAATTTTATCTATTTATAGAGAACTAGCTATGGTGATATTGAGCTCATCTTTCAGAAACATTACATATTTTGATTAGCTTTCCAATGCCACCATTGAGGTCAAACAGGGTTCTTAATTAAAAGTTATGGTAGTTTTACAGAAGAGTGGTTGTTTAACGCACGAAAAATAAACTTAATATCCTAAGACATATGTGGACATTGCAAATAAGATTGTGGAATGTCACGAGACATCTTTAGATTGTCATAAGACTTCTTTGAAATGTCATAGGACTTTCTTGTAATGTCCTCGATAAAAAGTTATGATAATTTTAATGAAGTGTGGTCGTTTGACGCTTGAAGAGGTAACTTACTATTCTAAAACATCTGTGGATTTCCAGAGACAGTTGTATAATGTCCTGTGACATTTTTAAACTGCCTATAAACGTCATTACCTTTCTCACTTGTACATTTTAAGCAACTTTAGGAGATTTTTAGTTTTCTTAGAAGTATAATTGCACATAATTTTCAGAATTTTATCTATTGATAGAGAACTAGCTATGGTGAAATTGAGCTCATCTTTTCAGTAACGGTAGATATTTTGATTAAGCTTTCCAATGCCACCAATTTGAGGTCAATTGGGGTTCTTAGTCAAAAGTTATGATAGTTTTACTGAAGAGTGGTCGTTTGACACTGGAAGAAAAACTTAATATCCTAAGACATATGTGGATATTGCACATAAGGTTGTGGAATGTCACTACACATCTTTTGAATGTCATAAGACTTCTTTAGAATGTCATATGAGTTCTTTGGAATATTCTGAGACGTTCCAAAACTGTATTTAAACGTCATTACCCTATCCACTAGTCTGTTTCGAGAAATTTTGGGAGATTTTGGAGTTATTAAAATGCATAAGTACACATAATCTTCAGAATTTTATCTACTGATAGAGAACTAGCTAGGGTGATTTTGAGCTCATCTTCTCACAAACGGTAGAGATTTTGATTAACTTATAGAACAATGCCACCAGTTTGAGGTCAATCAGGTCCTTAGTCAAGAGTTATGATAATTTTACTGAAAAGTGGTCGTTTGACGCACAAAGAAGAAACTTAATATCCTATGACATATGTGGACAAAGCACATAAGCTTTTGGAATTTCACCAGACATATTTGGAATGTCATAAGACTTCCTTGAAATGTCTTGAGACGTTCCTAAACTGTATTTTAACGTCATTATTGTATCCACTGGTTTGTTTCGAACAATTTTGGGAGATTTTGAATTATTTAAAAACATAAATGCACAAAAATTTTAGAATTTTCAGGAATTTCAGAATTTTATGAACTTAACAATGCCACCAGTTTGAGGTCAATCGGGGTCCTTAGTCAAAAGTTATGATAGTTTTAATGAAGAGTGGTCGTTTGACGCACGAAAAAGAAACTTAATATCCTAAAATATCTGTGGACATTGCACATAAGGTTGTAGAATGTCTGGTGACATCTTTCGAATGTCATAAGACTTCGTTGGAATGTCATGAGACGTTCATAAGTATTTGAACGTAATTATTGTATCCACTGGTTTGTTTCGAATAATTTTGGGAGATTTTGGAGTTATTTAAATGCATAACTGCACAAAAGTTTCAGAAATTTCAAAAATTTCAAAGTTTTATGAAGTTTATGTGATCGTCAATACCTTGCCCACTCGTACGTTTTACGCAACTTTGGGTTATTTTGAGATATTTTTTGTAATGTATAATTGCATATAATCTTCACAATTTTATATATTGATAGAGAACTAGTTATGGTGAAATTGAGCTCATCTTTTCAGAAACGGTAGAGATTTTGATTAGCATTCCAATGCCACCAGTTTTAAGGTCAGTCGGGGTTCTTAGTCAAAAGTTGTGATAATTTTACTGAAAAGTGGTCGTTCGACGCACGAAGAGAAAACTTAATATCCTAAGCGATATGTGGACATTGCACATAAGGTTGTGGAATGTAAGCAGACATCATTGGAATGTCATAAGGCTTCTTTGGAATGTCATAAGGCTTCCTTGGAATGTCATAAGATTTCATTGGATTGTCCTGAGACGTTCCTAAACTGTATTTAAACGTCATTACCCTATTTTGGTATGTTTTGAGCAATTTTGGGAGATTTTGGAGTTATTTAAATACATAATTCCACAAAATTTTCAGAGTTTTATGAACTTAACAATGCCACCAGTTTGAGGTCAATCGGGGTCCTTAGCAAAAAATTATGATAGTTTTACTGAAGAGTGATCGTTACGCACGAAGAAGAAACTTAATATCTTAAGACATCTATGGACATTGCACATAAGGTTGTGTAATGTCATCAGACATCCTTGGAATGTCATAAGACTTCTTTGGAATATCATAAGACTTCCTTGGAGTGTCATAAGACTTCCTTGGAATGTCATAAGACTTCTTTGGAATGTCATAAGACTTCCTTAAACTGTATTTGAAGGTCATTACTGTATCCACTGGTTTATTTCGAACAATTTTGGGAGAATTTGAGGTTATCTAAATACATAACTGCACAAAAATTTCAGAATTTTCAAAAATTTCAGGGTTTTATGAACTTTATGTTATCGTCATTATCCCGCCCACTGATACGTTTTAAGCAATTTTGGGAGATTTTGAGATTTTTTGTAATGTATAATTGCACATAATCTTCAAAATTTTATCTATTGATAGAGAACTATCTATGGTGAATTGAGCTCATCTTTTCAGAAACGGTAGAGATTTTGAATAGCTTTCCAATGCCACCAGTTTGAGGTCAATCAGGGTTTTTAGTCAAAAGTTTTGATAATTTTCTTAAGAATGGTAGTTTGACGCACGAAGAAGAAACTTAATATCCTAAGCGATCTGTGGACATTGCACATAAGGTTGTGGAATGTAAGCAGACATCCTTGTAATGTAATAAGACTTCTTTGGAATGTCATAAGATTTCCTTGGAATGTCCTGAGACGTTCCTAAACTGTATGTAAATGTCATTACCATATTTTGGTTTGTTTCCAGCAATTTTGGGAGATTTTGGAGTTATTTAAATTCTTAACTGCACAACATTTTCAAAATTTTCAGAAATTTCAGTGTTTTATGAACTTTACAATGCTACCAATTTGAGGTCAATCAGGGTCCTTAGTCAAAAGTTATGATAGTTTTACTGAAGAGTGATCGTTTAAGAAGAAATTTAATATATTAAGACATATGCGGACATTGCACATAAGGTTGTGGAATGTCATTATACATCCTTGGAATGTCACGAGACATCCTTGGAATGTCACGAGACATCCTTGGAATGTCACGAGACTTCTTTGGAATGTCATAAGACTTCCTTTGAATGTCCTGAGATGTTCCTAAATTGTATTTGAACGTCATTATTGTATCCACTGGTTTGTTTCGAACAATTTTGAGAGATTTTGGAGTTATTTAAATACATAACTGCACAAAAATTTCAGATATTTCAGAAATTTCAGAGCTTTATGAACTTTTTGTGATCGTCATTATCGTGCCCACTGGTAGGTTTTAAACAACTTTGGGAGATTTCGATTTTTTATTTAAATTTATAATTGCACATAATCTTCATAATTTTATCTACTGATAGAGAACTAGCTATGGTGATATTGAGCTCATCTTTTCAGATACGTTACAGATTTTGGTTAGCTTTCTAATGCCACCATTGAGGTCAATCGGGTTCTTAGTTAAAAGTTATGGTAGTTTTACAGAAGAGTGTTTGTTTGACGCACGAGGAATAAACTTAATATCCTAAGACATCTGTGGACATTGCACATAAGGTTGTGGAATGTCACCAGACATCTTTGGAATGTCATAAGACTTCTTTGAAATGTCATAGGACTTTCTTGGAATGTCATAGGACTCTCTTGGAATGTCCTCGGTAAAAAGTCAGATACTTTTAATGAAGTGTACTCGTTTGACGCTTGAAGAGGTAAATTACTATTCTAAAACATCTGTGGACTTCCAGAGACAGTTGTATAATGTCCTGTGACATTTCTGAACTGTCTGTGAACGTCATTACCCCTGCCCACTGGTACATTTTAAGCAACTTTAGGAGATTTTTAGTTTTTTGAAATGTATAATTGCACATAATTTTCAGAATTTTATCTATTGATAGAGAACTAGCTATGGTGAAATTGAGCTCATCTTTTCAGAAACGGTAGAGATTTTGATAAGCTTTCCAATGCCACCAGTTTGAGGTCAATTGGGGTTCTTAGTCAAAAGTTATGGTAGTTTTACTGAAGAGTGGTCGTTTGACGCTCGAAGAAAAACTTAATATCCTAAGACATATGTGGACATTGCACATAAGATTGTGGAATGTCACCAGACATCTTTGGAATGTCTTGAGACGTTCCTAAATTGTATTTAAACGTCATTACCCTATCCACTGGTTTGTTTCGTGCAATTTTGGGAGATTTTAGAGTTTTTAAAATACATAACTGCACAGAATTTTCAGAATTTTATGAACTTTATGTGATCGTCATTATTCTGCCCACTGGTTGTTTTAAGCAACTTTAGGAGATTTTAAGTTTTTTTAATTGTATAATTGCACAGGATTTTTAGAATTTTATCTATAGATAGAGAATTAACTATGGTGATAGTGAGCTCATCTTTTCAGAAACAGTAGAGATTTGACTAACTTAACAACTAATCTTCAGAATTTGATAGCAATTTTATTTTTTGTTAAGAATTGTGTCTTTTCATTATATATTAAGATGTGTCCTTTTATTATTTATTTTTAGATTTGTATATTAGTTAATATTTAAATTAAAAAGATGTACTTATTTAAATGAAAAGTTGTGACTATTCATATATGTACCATTTCAAAATAACTACCTTTAAATTGAAAACATATGACTATTTGAATTGAAAAGTTGCGAATATTTATATAATTATCATTTCAAAATAACCACCTTTAAATTAAAAAATATGTGACTATTCATATATATGGAATGTTGCATGTCTTAATTTTTTATACAAATATTTATGTATTTTCATTTTATTATGCTAATATCTATTATTAATATTTCATAAATATTTGTAATTTTTTATATCTAAAAATCAGTGTATTGATATGAAAATTTAAAATTCTAAAGTTTTATACATAAAATTTGCATCTCATAATTTTTTTATATGAAAAAATCCCAAACAGTGTTGAAAAAATTGTGTATTTTTTAGGAATTTTATTTCTTGTTAAAAATTATGTTTTTCATTATATATTAAGATGTGTCTTTTTATTATTTGTTTCAAGAGTTGTGTATAAGTTAATATTTAAATTTTATACAAATATGTCTCTTTATTTTTTAACTCATGATTTTGTAATACTAACTAAATTAAATTAGCTTACACATATCCCAGTAAATAATATATTTTTATTTAAAACTATTTTAATGTTTAAAAAGAGATCTTTTATTTATTATAAAATGATATAATTTAAAATTTTAGAGTAACTTACCTAAATTAATAAAAATGTATAATTTTATTGGTACTTACCTAAATATACATTTATAATATTATCTATAAATAAATATTTTCATATGTTTTGACATGAAAAATTTATTTGAAAATAAAATTAATTTTTCTATAAAATATAAATTAAATAATGATTATTTATTTATAAGAAATGAGTTCCACGCGATATCGCGTGAGTTCATTACCTAGTATTTTTAATACAACTCTAAACCTAATTTCTGAATGGATTTTGAGATCTATCACTTTTACTTATTTCCAGGATCTAGAAAATAAATAGCAGGTTAAAGATTGGCAATGAATAATTCAAACCATATTCGATAAAATGCAAAAAAGGGGAACAATTCATATAGTTAAAATCTACTACTCGGATACTTCAATTGATGGTCTATTATTAAAGGATTGGTCTTGGCCCACAAAACAAGGAAAAAAAAAAACCATTTACCAAAACCAAAGCGATATACCACATTTCAAACAAGACCGAACCGGTTCAATCCACTACATTCTCTATTCGATTAAATCCCAACTTCCAGGTTCAACCAAACTGGTTCACCACGCCGTCGTTCTTCACTCTTTGACTTTTTTTTCACTTTAACTTTCTCTCCACACGCGCCGGCGGCAGAAACTTGTCGCAGAAGCAGCGATTCACAGAGAATCCCAACAAAAATGGAGAACCGGGAAGATCTCAACTCCATTCTCCCCTACCTCCCGCTTCTCATCCGCTCTTCATCACTCTACTGGCCACCGCGCGTGGTGGAGGCCCTAAAGGCCATGTCCGAAGGCCCATCTCACAGCCGAGTCGACTCGGGAGAAGTTCTGTGGCAAGCTATTTCCGATATGAGGCGATCACTTTCCCTATCAGCTCGCCTTCTTGCCCCTTCTGCTCCTCAAGGCTACGCCCTTCTCTTCGACGAAGTGAGAGTGATTTTTTTATTTTTTAAAAATCGAATTTTGTTGTGATGGGTTTAAGGACAGGGATCAAAAGGTTCCATCTTTGTTAAATTGCAGCTGATTCGTGGGGAAGATTCGAAGAGATGGTTCGATGAGGTTGTACCGGCGTTGGCGAGGTTGCTCCTTCAGCTTCCGTCTTTGTTGGAAACGCATTTTCGGAGTGCTGATGGTGTTGTTGGTGGGGTGGAGACGGGTTTGCGTTTGTTAGAGCCCCAACAAGCTGGCATAATTTTCCTCAGCCAGGTATTTGATGAAATGCAGAGTTATGTTACCTTCATTATATGATGTTATGAAAGGTTTTTTTTTTGTTTCTTTTGGTTTTGCATAGTTCGTTTTGTTAGATTTTTATTAGGTTAGAGGATAGTGGAACATGTGTTTGGGAAAGAGTAATGATCTGGTTTTTGTTGAAGATGTAGTGTTTTGTCTCTCTAATATGGATTATCGCTTTCCTTAAATGTACATTATGCTTTTTAACTTTGCAGGAGTTAATTGGAGCTCTTCTGGCGTGTGCCTTCTTTTGTTTGTTTCCAGTTTCTACTAGAGGTGCAAAAGATCTTCCAGTCATCAACTTTGATCATTTGTTTGCGTATGTGATCTCTCTCTCTTTGACTTCTATAGTTTTCGTAGCTATTAGGCCTAGGTCTGGAAGAAATGGGTTCTGTTGCAAAGTCAGTTGTTTAAGTGATAAATGATGGTCAAACAAGTTATATGAAAGAAAGAGAATTTTATTATTTATTCCATTGACGATCACAGTTGATAGTCTAAAGTACGTAAATCCTCTGGAGATCCTATAAGGGCTTCACTATCCATTGAGAGCTCACTTGTTAAATTGGCCACATCTTCAAATTCGTATAGATGCAGTTCGACATCATAGTTTCATTTTTCTTTTCAGGAGCCTTTATGAAAGTTATAGTGAAAGTCATGAAAGCAAGATACGGTGTATTATGCATTACTTCGAAAGGGTGTGCTCCTGCATGCCCACTGGGACTGTTTCATTTGAACGCAAGATTCTTCCAGCTGAATACCACACTTCTTCTACCACTGCTCATGACGCTGATTTTTGGAGCAAGTCTGACATCTCCCTTTGTGCTTTTAAGGTAATCAGAATAAGGTTGTAATACTACTTACTTTTGCACCAAAATATTTGCAAATGCTTGTAGATTATATTTTCCAACAGCCTTTGTTGTTATAGGTTCACTCTTCCGGGCTTATAGAAGATCAATCTGACAATGCTCTGGAAGTGGACTTCGCAAACAAGTATCTTGGAGGTGGTGCCCTGAATAGGGGGTGCGTGCAGGTTTGAGACACATAATGCAAATTAGCTTTCAGAAGGATTCTTGAGTTATAAGACTTCTGAATGGATTCTTGTGCAGGAGGAGATACGCTTCATGATCAACCCTGAACTAATCGCTGGCATGCTTTTCTTGGCTCGCATGGATGACAATGAAGCTATAGAAATAGTTGGTGCAGAAAGATTTTCATGTTACACAGGGTGAGCTTTTGTAATTTGTACCATCGGTCTATGTTTACTTAGTAGTAGCTGTATTAATTTACTGTATTTTGATAGTTCTATGGACCAATAGGCTCGTTAACATATCAGTCTGTAAAAATCCTATTTCGGGCACGCTGAATTATAGTTAAGGAAGTGTGCACCTAGATAATTGTTCTATGTTGTAGATACGGCATCATCAGTTTCTTTGAAATTAATTTATGTTGTAGGTATGCATCTTCATTTCGGTTTACTGGTGACTACATTGACAAGAAGACTATGGATGCTTTCAGAAGGCGAAGAACCAGAATTGTTGCAATAGATGCATTATGTGCCCCGAAGATGAGACATTTTAAAGAAACGTGCATTTTGCGGTATGTGAAACTTTCTTTTGCGGATTCTTAGGTTCTTTAGATAATCTAATTTTGTGTTTATTTGACATTTTGGAGGCTTGCTACTCTTTTGTTCTCGTTATACTTGAAATCTAATGTCTTTTTTTTCTCTCTCTCTTTTATCTTTTCCAGGGAGATTAACAAGGCTCTATGTGGCTTTTTAATTCAAAGGAAATCTTGGCAGAACCAGAGTATATTCATAGACAAAGAAGACAGTGAAATGCAGCTTGCCAGTGACGACAAAGATTCTGATCTCATGGATACAGAAACCTCTACGGTTGGAATTTTTGCTACAAATCTTTAGTGCTCTTTTTTTCATTTGTGGCCTTGTAGGCACTGTTTAGGTAATCTTTTGGAAAGTAAAAGTTTTTGTCTGATGCTCTTGGTACAGTCACATGGAGCTCCAGTAAATGATGTCGAGACAAATAGAGAGAAGCATGTTGGCAGTTTTGTAAGAGATTTTTGTGGGGAAGGATCCAATTGCATGGATCATGAAGATGTTGGTGTGGCGACTGGTAATTGGGGATGTGGTGTTTTTGGAGGAGACCCAGAACTAAAAGCTATGATCCAGTGGCTTGCTACTTCCCAGGTACCCTTTCTCAATTTAATTATAACTCTTCTGGATGGTACAAGTTGTGTACCATTACGCTATGGGAATAAAACATAAGGATTACTTCTCTCTAAAACCATGAACTCAGTATGTTTTGAAGACGCACTCCATGTCACTTTTGAGTCTTGATTGACTAATACTTTTTAGAATTAGATCAGATTTTTTTCGTTTGGAAGAGGAGATATATAGCAGTTTTCATTTGCTTGTTTCTTGACTTGGTCATGTCTACTTTCCAGGCGCGGAGACCATTTATATCATACTACACTTTTGGAACACAGGCCCTCGAAAACCTAGATCAGGTAACCTCTCGTGCTCTTTGAAACTCCACAACTCTTAATCCTTACTTCCAGTTGCTTCTTTTCCTCCAATACTTTCAGAACTGGTATTTACCAAGAATTGGGTCTGTAGTAAGCGGAATAAGAGTATCCAGTGTATTGTAATGCTTAGCCGTTGTGCCTACTTGCATTGATTTTGCAACTTATACATCATCTTGCAAGTGCAGGTGACCAAGTGGATTATTTCCCATGATTGGACCGTTGGAGATCTCTGGAACATGATGCTAGAATATTCTGCTCAAAGGCTGTACAAGCAAACAAATCTTGGCTTCTTCTCTTGGCTACTTCCATCTCTATATACCACCAATGAGGCTATCTCGCCGTCTTGACCCTGCAAATTTGCCTTGATCAAGTTCATTGCCGCATTTCATGCTGTACCTATATGCATTTCCCCACACAGATATGTAAAAGTGATTATTTTCAACTAAGTTGTATTATAGTCCTTGATCATCATCAAGCATCATTCATTAGGTGCACTAGTCATGCTGCTGTATGGTACTGGTCAAATGTTTGAATCACTCTTAATATTTAAATGAAAGAAGTTCTTTTTGTCTTGTTATATGCTGAAATTTCCCGGTCACAAAAGTTTGTTGGCAAGAGTAAATGAACGTAGACGGAGTCTCTGAGTAAGACGTGTTCTTGTTTGACTTTAGTGCCGTCTGTTATAAAGAAATAAATGTTATCGAACTAAGTAATATATATACAACCTCAGATATTGATTTCTTCTCCTTTATCCATTGCAGACTTTTATCTTCTGCTTCGTAAATGTTTTTCAGGAAACTAGGAAAGGCGATAAAGATGGAGAAGAGGGAAGATCC
Organism: Raphanus sativus; assembly: GCF_000801105.2. Taxonomy (NCBI): domain Eukaryota; kingdom Viridiplantae; phylum Streptophyta; class Magnoliopsida; order Brassicales; family Brassicaceae; genus Raphanus; species Raphanus sativus. The sequence continues at coordinate 37,713,212 of NC_079514.1, read as the reverse complement.
TAGGTCAATTCTCAAGTATTTGCCTCTTGTGGCTCAGTCTCCATCTCTAGCCTGGCCACGTTCTGTTGAACAGGAGCTCCAAACAATCTCTAAGGGACCGGACAAGTCAATGGTCAACTCTGGAGAGGCTCTTGCCTTGCATATCACAAACATGCGCAAATACCTCTCCTTGAATGCAGGTGATGGCTCACCTAATCCATTACAAGGGTATTCTGTTTTCTTTGACAAGGTAACAGTTTTTATATCTCTTCGTCTGTCCTCTTGGTTGTTTTGTTTCTTTATTCATTGTGTCCCTAAAGATGTCAATATAGCTAAACATCAAACCTTTTAACAATGGGACATTAAGAAATGGCATGGACTATGCGATGCAGAAAATTTCCAGAGAAGAATCAGACAAGTTTTTTGGTGAGGTGGTTCCTACGTTGTGCGGATTACTTCTCCAGTTACCTTCAATGTTAGAAACGCATTATCAGAAAGCAGACCATGTTCTTGATGGAGTTGCGTCTGGGCTTCGCATATTAGCCCCTCAAGAAGCTGGCATTGTGTTTCTTAGCCAGGTATATATACTCACTTGAGTTTAAAAAAAACATGTGTTTGGTCGCATTGAATTGAAGTTGCTTATATTAACTTTCTAGTATTGTTTTGTATTCAAGCTTCATTCATTTGTCGTCTTCTGCAGGAGTTGATTGCAGCTCTTCTTGCATGCTCCTTCTTCTGTTTGTTCCCTGAAGCTGACAGGCGCTCAAAGCATCTTCAAAGCATCAACTTCGAATATTTGTTTTCGTATGCGACTCCTTTCTTATCCTTACAAGTTACAACTATAGAACTCAAAAGTTACAAATCCTACTTTTGTTTTTTTTTCCTAAGGTTTCCGTCAATGAGTTCCTGCACCAAGCGGGAAAACAAAATAAGATGTCTTCTCCATTACTTTGAACGAGTATGTCAATGTATGCCCACCGGCTTTGTTTCATTTGAGAGGAAAGTTCTTCCCCGAGGACACAATCCTCACTATGTTTCTTATCCTGATGCTGATTACTGGGCCAAATCCACCACCCCACTTTGCTCCGTTGAGGTAAACACTCTTTAACTGATCCTTATTAGCCATTGAATCCTTCTGATGATCCATTTTTAGATTCATACCTCGGGAGCTATAGAAGATCAACCTGGTGAAGCTCTTGAAGTGGATTTTGCAGATGAGTATATTGGAGGCCTTACTCTGAGTTATGATACTCTACAGGTAATTGAATGACTTGTTGTTGATACCTTCCTTCTTTCTCCATTTCTCTACCATCTTATGAACATGTCAAAACTTCTTCCTGTGTAGGAAGAAATAAGGTTTGTGATCAATCCAGAACTTATAGCTGGGATGATCTTCTTGCCTCGTATGGATGCAAATGAAGCTATTGAGATTGTTGGTGTTGAAAGATTTTCACGTTACACAGGGTTAGTAATACCAGTGAACTTAAAGGTAGATAGATGCTAAGCTTATTATAATAGTCTTTAAAGAAATCTAACACATGTTGTTGCACCATTTAGGTATGGACCTTCGTTCCAATACGCTGGCGATTACACAGACGAGAAGGACTCTGACAGTTTCAAGAGGCGAAAGACGAGAGTCATAGCAATAGATGCACTTCCTAACCCAGGAAGCACACAGTACAAACCTGAGGCCCTACTTCGGTAATCAAAAAATTGCCCTTGAGTCCTTTCTTTTCATCTAGTTTAAGGTTTGTGGATTTCTCAGATACTCCTGTTGTTTTCTGTAGAGAGATTAACAAGGCTTTTTGCGGATACTTGCATCAATGCAAACATCAAGCCGGTCCTCCTCCATCATCAGCTGTAGAAAGCTCGAGGAGATTGTGTATGGATGATCATGAAGAGAAGGTCGGTGTAGCTACAGGGAACTGGGGTTGCGGTGTGTTTGGAGGCGATCCAGAAGTAAAGATCATGCTTCAGTGGCTTGCCGTTTCACAGGTATGCCTTCTCTGCTTTCATCAGTTGCTCCTGGAAGCACACAATTTATCATTCCATCTAACAGTAGTGTAAACGCTCTCAATCTACTTTCTTTAGTCTGGAAGACCATTAATATCATACTACACATTTGGATTACAAGTCCTGCAAAATGTCGATCAGGTTATTACAATCCTAACTCATTGAAACTGTCTCAAGACCTTAAAGAAAGCATGTATATAATATAAGCTTTTTTTCAGGTGATAGAAAGGATCGGTTTGCAAGAAATGAAGGTAGGAGAGCTGTGGAGTAAGCTAGTGGAGTATTCTGCAGAGAGGTCTAGCAGAAGAACAAGGCTTGGCTTCTTCTCTTGGCTCACATCCTCACTCTCTTCTACCACCGATTGAGTAAAAGCTTACTTCTTCGTTGCTGAGTACTATAAGATTACATTACTCTTATCTGTATGACTTATCTTTTAGTCTGTTTATTTGTTAAACATCAACTCTTTGCTACATTTGAGTTTGCTTTGAGTAAGCTTCCCTTGTGTAATTAATTGGTTTTATCATGGTCTTATCTGATTTAAAGCATTTACTCATCAACATAGTCAAACCAGATTGAAATGCAAATCACCAAAAAAAATAAACATATTATATCATTCATTCATACGATCAAGGTAGTAGCTACAACAATCAATAAGGAAGAAAAAAAAATCTACTTGCGTGACACGGCAAAGATTAGGGTTCAGAATAATACAAAGATTAAGTCACATAGAGCAGAGCTGTTTTCCCATGAATCTCTACTTACAACCCGAGCTCGAGGTCCAGAGTCGTTGTCTCTGTGAAGAGTACTAGTGAGGTCTCAGTGAGGGATTCCTGTGAGGTACTACTAACATGCGTCTCTTGTACATCCTCGAGATCAAGATCCATCTCATCAGTGTCCTCTGGAGGTGGTGTTCTGTTCAGATCCAAACCACCCTCGAGTAGGTAGACGTTGCTGGAGTCACTTGTCGGATCTGGAATCCAAACTCGAGGAGTTCTGCTTCTCCTTGGAATCTCAGGCAAAAGTCTCCTGTTTATCTCTTCCAACACAAACGGATCCTCAGAGACTACAACCATAGCCATGGATGAAGACGAAGCTGCAGCATGTGTTGTAACTGGAGTGATGAGAGGATCGAAAGCAAGAAAGAGCGTGCCATCTCGAGAGTGGAAAGACCAGAGGCGACGAGTCTGGTTCACCGCTAGGTCGTTTTCGCGGACGAACTGGTTCCAACCAGTGCACAAGGCGTAGTTGAAGTTACTCCTCATCTCCCATATCCTCAGGTTAGCGTCCCAGTTCACCTCAGCGTCGTTACCGTTCAACAAGATCACATCAAGCCCTTTCTCGCTATCTCCCCTGTGATGCTTCTCCACGATGCTCAGCTCTCTCTCGTTCAAGAAGTCCATCTCTGTTATTTGCTTGAAGGGTGCCAAGAAACGCCCTTGGTCTGGTTTGAGATCGGTCTTCGTAATCACCTTCTCGATGACCAGCTTCGCTTCCACGCCCTCGTGTCTCCTCATCAGCTCAACCAACCATTCCGGTGTCATCCCCGGTTCCCTTCTGACCGGTTCCTTTTGTTTAACCGGTCCCTTTCTTTCTCTAAACCGAGGCTTGATTTGTGTAATAGGTACTGCTCTGATCGGTTCGTCGTCGGAGGAGGACTCCACACGACGCCTCTTGTACTCGACCAAACTCCTCGATGAAGTAGAAGAAGAAGTGTTTTCTTGATTCTTGTTGCACTCGTAATCAATCTTTCGCTTACCAAACAAGAAAGCTTTGGTGGCTGCACTAGTAGAAGTAACAGTGTCGATCACGAGCATGTCCCTCCTCTCTTGCGCTTCTTGCCCTAGTTTCGCTTTCGTTTCATCGTTACCGTACGCGAGAAGCAACGTCGCGAGAAGATCAAAGCATCTCTTCTCTCCTCCCTTCGAACCCTCGACGCGTTTGTTAGCATCATCATCATGAGTCACCATCTTCCTCCTCGATAAACTGCAGAGTTCTCTTTTTCTTTTCTTTGTTTTCTTGGCGATGAATCAACAAAAACTCTCTGGAGAAAGATTATATAAACAAGAGAAAATAAGAAGATGTTAATGAGAAAGGACTAAGGAGAATGAGAAAGGGTCTGTCTGTTTATATAGAGTTAGGCCTTTTTAATTAACCTTCTCCTATACGGACCTATAGAAATAGAAATTTTCCTATTGTCTCTATGTATTTGATTACTGAAGATAATGTGATACTGTTATAAATTCAATCTTTTCCTTTTTTCTCTTAATTCTGTATTTATCTTCGTATTTTTATTTGTTAGGTTTAATTATCGCTAACAAAAAGAAAAATATAATTTCCTTTTCTTTCGTTTTTTTGGATTAGTGAAGACAATTTGAAATAGCTGCCTCTATTTCCTTTTCTCTTTTTAAATCCGTATTTTTTCTTCGTATTATTGTTAACGGTAACAAAAATAATAATAATATAAGTTTCAACATAATTAAGTAAACTCAGGAGATTCTTTGTAGAAACCGATCATATTAACTTTGTATAAATCATTAGATATAATGGATATACTATAATAAAACTATACTGTATATTGCGTTGCGTTGATGATACTTCAACGAATAGAAACGGTTTACAGGTACAAAAAAATACAAGTGTATATATAATATTGGTTTGTCTTTCATAGTGCATACATTCTCTTGTTGTATTCACCATTCAGAATCTCCGAATCAGAAGGCATACGAGACATAGAGAAAGACTGAGACTTGCTCCTCTCTTTCCTTATACTCCTCAGCTTAGACTCCTCCATCCTATGCCTCACCACACAGTAACACATGGCCCCGATTGTCGTCAACATGATCGTCCCGCCGATAACCGTAGCACACACGGCCAACCACATCTCCTCTTTCCCCACGACAATGTAAGAGAGAGACACAAACGCAATGGAAATGAACAGACAAGCGCACCACATGAGCTTGTTGATCACGAACACGAGCTTCTTCTTCGCCTTCTGCTCGATCACAACCACCGAAGTCTGCACCACGACGACAGCTAACGATATAAACAGCGCCAAGCTGTCGAAAACAAAGAAGACAAGAAACGGCGCTCTGTTCGCTATGTGCGCTTGTCCTAGCAACGCTCCTTTGGTTGGATCCTCTTCGTACTGGCCCGGGATTGTGAAGATGGCCGCGAAGGCCACCGTGGCGATAAGCACGGCGACGACTGTCGCCGAGTTTATCGCGTTGTTAAGACCGCTGATGTGGAGCTTCTTGAGTCTTTTGGCTATCTTCTGGACTCTCACGCCGGTTTGTTTGGACTGCTGGAGCTGAGATTGCACCTCGTGCTTGATGTCACTGACCGTTTGCTTCAGTTGCTTGGCGGGGTTCTGAGGCTTCCCGAGATCTTTAGCTGTGGCTGCTCCTGCTTCCTTTAGGACAGACACAAGCTCTCCGTTTCCTATCTTGTCAGCTATGTCCAGTGGTGTATCTCCAGCTTTGTTTATTGGGTTTAGGTTAATGCCTTCAAAAGATACCAAACACTGCACTATCTGCATAAAAAAAAACAATTAATTTTTATAACGGAGAGAATTTTTTTAAGAATTTTAATAAATTTTTTAAAGAATTTTAATAAATTTTTTAAAGAATTTTAATAATTTCTTTTGAGAAGTTAAATAATTTTTTTGTGTTGAAAACTAATGTTCATAGTGTGCTCAGAGCTATACCTTAACACGGCCCTTGTTTGTGGCAATGTGCAACGGTGTGTTTCCTTTGTTATCCTCAACGCTCAGAACCGCAACATCAGGTTTCACCAACTCAACAACGATCCCATCGTTCTGACCTTTCACAGCCATGTGAAGAGCTGTTTGTCCCTTTTTATCGGTCCTAAACCCGATGCTTGGATCATTACCTATCAAGGATTTGACAACTTCCACGTGGCCCATCCTTGCTGCTGAGTGAAGCGCGGTTTTACCGTTGTTCTTAGCTATTTTAGCCAAGTTAGAGTCTGTCTCCAAAAGAAGATTCACCACATCGATGTGTCCTTGCGTTGCAGCCGTGTGTAACGCAGTTGTGCATGATAAATCTGTTGTCATTGCCAAGTTTGGGAATGTCTCTAACAGTTTCTTCAACACCTCTGCACAAGAAGAAGAGCTAAAGTTACAGAACAATCCCATGATGGTTCTAGGCCTGGTTGAACCGAAATTTCGGTTAGTTCAGCTAGTTCGATTTAGAAGTTCAGCAGGCTTTCTAAAAAAACTTTAGTTCGGTTTGACAATCAGTTACTTCGGTTTTCTTCTTTTAAAAATTTATACCCAAACCTAAAACACTGAACCAACCAAATTTAGAACTGAGCTAACCGAAATAACTGAACTAATCAAAATTTAATGGAACTAACCGAATTTATCCGAAATCTTAACAAAAATTAAACCGAAATCAGAAACTTCAGTAGGATTTTCAAAAACCGAACTAACTGAATACTAAACCAAACTTTTCGGGTTAATTGATAAAATTTATGTTGAACCGAACTAACTGAAGCAAACTGCCCAAACCTAATAACCCAAACTAACCGAAACCGCATATGCCTATATGGTTCTGTTGGAGAAGTTTCAAAGAAGATCTATTTCTTACCAAGATGGCCTTGTTTAGCTGCCACATGGAATGGATCAAACCCATTTCTAGCTGCTATAGAAGCAGTTTCAAGACTCATATGCTTCAACATCTCCTCAACAACAAACGAATGCCCATTCTCTGCTGCAGTATAAAGAGCAGTCTCTCCTTCGAGATTCTGCTTTGACAACAACTCTCTCAACTCTTTACCATCGCCGCAGCTACAACCTCTGATCAGCTCTTTCACCTTCCCCAAGTTCCCAGTCCGAGCTGCTATATGAAGAGGAGAGTCACCTCTCTTCCCCGGCGACTCAGTCTTCCTCCTCCTCTCACCGATGAAACTCAGCTGCCTCTCCATCACCACGCGGAAGCTTTTCTGCTTCTCTAGAAACCCGCCACGGAAACTCTTCTGCCTCTCCATTGATGACGACGCTTTACCAAAGCTGGGAAGCTTCTCCATAACCCCACGTTTCTGATTCTGATTCTGATTCTCTACAGTGTTGGTCGTCACACCTCGAAAACTCAGCTGCTTCTCCATTGACCTTCTCAGTCTGCTTGGCTGATGATGGTAATGATTCTCAACGTTCACGCCTTGGAAACTAACTTGTTTCTCTAAAGCTCTCGCCTTTCTAGGCTGATGATGATTCTCCGTCTGGTTAAAGCTCTGTTTCTCCTCCATTATAGTCATACTACTCTGCTTCTCCTCCATTATAAAAAGCTCTCGCCTTTATCGTCGTTATCAACAAAAGGAACCTAAACCCAGATGAGTTCTTATCCCTAATCTAACAAAGCAGCCTAATCTAATCGGAGTAATACCTTAGAGAGAGAGAGAGAAAAAATTCTTGATTATCAATCACCTCGGAGAATCCATGTTTAGAGGAAAAACAGAGGAACTTTATTCTATGGGAAACGAATTGGAGAGAAGACAGCAACTTGGAATTGGTTAAAGATCGGAAGAATATAAATCTAATAAGAAACCCCAAAGAGTTTGGTTTGAAGGAAAAAGGTTTAGTCTTTTATGTTCTAGAGAGAGAGAGAGAGAATGTCAGAAGTAGAACATCAGCATCATCTTTTAATTTTGAAGAATCTTTTAGCAGCAGCCACACTTCTTTGTTTTGTTGTTAGTGCCTTTTCTTGTTTTTAACACGCTTTAATTTCACCTCACTCATCTTCTTTGGAAGTCTCTGTGGTGACTATAGATATTTTTGACTTCTGTATTTGATGGTGCCATGTCACCTACTACTCCCAGAGTTTAAAGTCTACACAAGGTAAAATATTTAAAGCACGATTCAATTTGACATCTACTATTTTACAGTTGAATTCTCTGTTAAAAGTCTTAGTCAATGTCACTTATGGGACTTATAGTAGACGTAGCATTTTGGTTTAATCACTTTGGTAGTTAATTAACGATTTTCTCTTTAGTTTTGTACAGTATTATAGTGTTGCAATCAAAGAATTGTCTTGTAAGAAGACAAAATATAAGACGGCTATAAAAACTGTCATTTTCTTACAACTCTTTCTGCATTTCTAATCGAAGTATTTACTGTAGAAGTTTCTTTGGTTTAAGTAGTTTGACCAAAAATATAAGAGCACCCAGAAAAAGTTTTTTATTTTATTTTATTTTTTATTTTATTTTTTATATTTTTCAGATTAAAAAAAATAGTGCAAGAATTCACTAAGAACGAATCCAAATTAAGAATTTTAAGAATTGAATCCTTAGTTTTTGATAGGGTTTACTGGTTATTTAGTATTTTTTCCTAAAGACTTTCTCTTAAAGATATCCTTTGCGGGTGCTCTAACTATTATAAGTAAATTAAAATTTTGAGATTTGATTTTTTAATTTTTTCAAAATAGAAAAAAAAAGTTTTGATTTATATTCTTATAAATTAGTTAGTTAAATTTATAGGAATCATTTGACATAATACATAGTTTAGTACGTAAATTTTAACTTATATTTGTATGAAATGGATATAAATGTTTAAAAAGGTTACTCATATAACTATTTAAAATCTTTTTAATAAAATAAGAATATATTAATATAATAAAGAAATCAAAGAATTAGTTTGAAAATGTTAAATAATTAGCTTAAGTAATTTTTTAGCTTAGTTGTTAAACCCTCTTATCAAAAAAATAAAAGTAATTTAGCTTAGTTGTTTACTATATTTTTTGTAAACTTAGTTGTTCATGTTACAATTATGCTCTGTTACATCATTACTAAGAATAACCTTCATTGCAAGTGCTCTAACTATTATAAGTAAATTAATTTTTTTTATGCTCTGTTACATCATTACTAAGAATAACCTTCATTGCAAGTGCTCTAACTATTATAAGTAAATTAAATTTTTGAGATTTGATTTTATAATTTTTTCAAAAAAAAGAAAAAAAAAATTGATTTATATTCTTATAAATTAATTAGTTAAATTTATAGGAATCATTTGACATAATACATAGTTTAGTACGTAAATTTTAACTTATATTTGTATGAAATGGATATAACTATTTAAAATCTTTTTAATAAAATAAGAATATATTAATATAATAAAGAAATCAAAGAATTAGTTTGAAAATGTTAAATAATTAGCTTAAGTAATTTTTTAGCTTAGTTGTTAAACCCTCTTATCAAAAAAATAAAAGTAATTTAGCTTAGTTGTTTATTATATTTTTTGTAAACTTAGTTGTTCATGTTACAATTATGCTCTGTTACATTAATACTATAAATTCAAAAACTTTAGAATAAAATTATTCTCATTTTTGAAATATTTAATAATTAACTAAATATTAATTTTATATTAAATAATTTTATTTTAATAAAAAATCTTTTGCTACGTAAAATAAACTTTAAATATTCATATATACATAAATTATATTTATTTTAAAAATATATGATGTAAAATATTTTTAGATAATATAATATAAAATCTTTTAGATAGTGATGAATACCAAATTAATGAATTTTTTTTAATTTATGGGTGATTATATATTAACAAATATAACCTAATTAATTATTAAGAATAATAAAGATTTTTGACACTCTAAATTTAAAAGTGAGAGTGAACAACTTATTTTGTAAATAATAGTATAAATAATTTTAAATTTTATGCCAATTTTTTTAGTAATTATCACAATAAGTGATTTTGATTGTCCTAAAACTATAGTAAAAGATAAATTATTATTATATCTTATGTAATATATATATCGGTTTAATATTATTAAACCAAAAAATAATATAAACATATAGGTAATACTTTAATATTACCAAATTATAATGTATAATTTAACTATGATATTGTATTTAGCATATTTTAATTATTTTCAAGATAATGATAAATTATTAGTTAAATTAAATAAAATTATTAATAGATTAATATTAATAATTAAGTATAAAATATGACTAAACCTATAATTATGGAGATTATGACAAATAAGCAAACTCAATTTTAACGTGAGAACTCCGTTACGAAAAATCATTTTGTAAATAATAGTATATATTTAAAAATCGAATCTAATTATCTGCATATTAGATATCAGTAATCTATTTCATCATAGAAGACAAAGAAAATATAAAATAATTAAGTTCTTCCGTCGAAAGAGTAATAAATAAGTGATCGATCCATTCCATGTGGCCGATAATTTTGTAGTCAAACACCCTAAAATTAACGAGCAAATCATAAAAAAGCACGTGGTCTGCTCATTAATCATTGTGCTTTTTAATTGCATATGGAAAAACAACTTTCTACATTTTTTCTCTAAAAAAACTGAGGTTGATATCACATGTAATCCAATGATCCAATGTTTACCCGATTTAAAATAGAATAATCACAAAAATGAATAATCACGAAAAATGGTCAGATATTGGAATTGGAACTTGCACATTTGGAGAAGTGATACTTATTGAAGTGGATAAAAGGGTATGCACAGCATATAGACCTCATTTGTACGTTAAAATGATTGAATTAATATTGTATAAATTTCCAGTTATTTGATTGTTTGTGTAAAAAAATTGGTAAACCAAAATTATATTAACTATAATTAGAAAAACAGTAGTCGCATGAACTCATGAATACATAATAATCTTTTTTAATAATGGTGGAGATTAGGCATAGCGTCTGATTACACAACTAAAATCCATCAATACAATACGGTTGGATGAACAAGCCGAATCAAACCCATGACAAACAGCTTGAATCTTTCTATTACTAGCCAAGGCTAAGATTAATTTGGTTAAGTATATAATGACAATCTTTTTATTAGTTGTAATAATGAGTAACATAGGTTGAAATATACTTTTTGAATTGCTGATATATGTAGTAGAGCTGCAGAAGTATTTGTGACTTGTTTGCATAATATAATTGCGTTTTGAGAATAATCTCGACAACCTATACAGCTATACTTTAAAGACAACTAAAAACATAATTACACAAATATGCTTAACTTAACCATACTTAAGAAGGATTGTATACAGAATACAGTATACTATATTTGTATGGGAATGTGTACATAATCCCGTAGGTTAGTAGAATAACGGCAGAGAAATTTTTGACGCGTAGACTGTTATCCGATTAGTGGAACATGCACGTAAGAATAAAAAACGAGTAATTTTATTTTTGTCAAACCAAACTGAACTAGAGTGAATGTGTTTGAAAATGTAAGTGTTTATGCTCGGAAAAAAGTGGAGGAAACTTTTGACTAGAACTAGGAAGAGAAACGTGATCAAAATATGAGACCAAATTAGTGGGTAACCACGTTTACTTGTGATTTAATTGCTAAAGTCGAGAAGTGATATGTCTACTTTTGTTGATAAATCATTACATATGTGGGTTATTGAATTTGTGTTAAAGAGAGATAAACAAAGTTATAACAAAAAGAAGACACGAATTAAAGCCAACTTTTAAAGGAGAAAACACCAAAACAGCAAATCTTTTGTGTTTCATTATTATTTATTCCTCCTTATATAAATCAAACTGGAATGTAAAGGTTTTTTTATCCCGCACTCTACCTTCCACATCCCATATCGGAGGCTCTGACATATGTGTTAACAGAGCATCAACACTTCTTCCATCACGGTGAAACATCCTTCCGACTAAAGAGAGTTTGTATTTCTCAATCAGATCCGAATAGTCGAAGTTCGAGACCTTGATTATGTCATCATTTTCACGGTTACGTCTTCTGACTTGCCGAGAGTCTTCGGTTCTTCTTCGATCCATTTGTCCATTCTGGTTTGTTCCATTGGTTCTTCCAACGAGTCATGACTTGTTACCCAAGTAAACAACAAGTATTGAGACTATAACTATGTTTAATACGCTGCAAGGAGCAGGAATTCTAGGTCTAGAGAAGTGTATGGAAGTCTTCCTATGTACCTAGATCCGTTGAGTACACCGGAGATCTACCGCCGTTGACGTACGTATGCTTGGTCAGATCTGAATTGCCTTCGTGATCGCCTAAACCCTAAAACAGTGCATATTTATAACAAGAAATTTTATAATTTGATAATTTTATTTTATGATAAGGTTTTGATATATAATATTGTTAGCAATGCAAAACCGTACCAAGGAAAATGATAAACAAACCAGATAATATAGTTAATAACCATTACTTCCATTTGTGTTTTCAAACAACGATTGTTTGGTCACTACAAGAAAATTGAGTATTAATTGCGCCGGAAAAACGCTATGTAACAATACAATAGCGTTATTAGGTATGATGTATCATCGGCCGCGATAATAGATCTATCACTTAAGATAACGTTTTTTCGTTGTGCTACCATTTTGTGATTTGCTATAGCGCCTTTTCATATGTAATTAAATATTTTTTAATAGCATTTTGTTTTTGTTATTATTTACTTTAATACATTTAAATATATATATATATATATATATATATTAATTTATATTGTTAATATTACTGCTATTGAAATTAAATAAGTGTAATTGTTTCTTAAATATTCTTGTATACGAAGTAGAATAAATATAATAACTTTTATTAATACTTTACAAAAAATGATGTATAACACTAAGCCAAAATAAATAAATCTAAATCCAAACTTAACCAGGTTAAAAGAATCACTAAACCAAAACCAAAACCAAAAAACCTAAGGGTAAATCTAAACATCATCATCATCCGCCGCATCACACCACCACCGCGACGTACCTCCTCTGTCTTCAAGCTCACGACAACAACAACAAAACTACCACCGTCGCATCTAAACCCTAAGCGCCATGTTCTCTTCGCCGCACCACCACCACTGCAACCACGCCTTGCCTCCTCAATAGTCAAGCCTCTTGTTCTCTGACACACCAATGCTTCTCCTTCCCAGGACCCTCTTAGATCTATAAACAAAACGAAAATCGATTTGTTTTAAAAGATATAAGAAAAACCATAGGAAATTTGCTTCGTTATAACGCCACCAAGTCATAAATTAACCTTCAAAGATCAAATGCAAAACCAAAAAATTCATAAAATACTAGGATTGAGGAGCAACTCCGGTGTGTATAAAGCAGTGACTTGTGATATTGTTACTCCAAGAGCATAGCCTATAGCCATTGCTTCCCACTTCTGTCACTATAAGTTAGAGGTTTCGTTCTGTTGATGGTGTAGCTTTCATAACATGATCAGAGTATTCTGCAGTATCTTGAAAGGCAGAAATATCTTACAGGCAACTTCAAATTAATAAGTGACATAATCACAAAGCATCCTTTACAAAACGGCCATTTAATATATTAGTTGTCTCTATATCCCCATTAGGTCTCAACAGTTTCTTTACTTCTTCTTATTGGAGTGTGATCTATCTAATATTTGAGAATTACTAAACCGCAATATGACCCCTTTTCTCACCATCTTCCTTGCTTCTGCCATTTTACTCTTCAGAAGAAAATAATAGAGATGCACAAGAAATTGACTATAAAACATTCATCATTCTTATTTTAATAGAAAACGAAATCGAAACAAAACATCAGATAATGATACACCAAACATAAAAGAGATGCTTCCATACAAGAGGAATCACATCAACCAGCCACTTGACATACATTGAAGGATCATACTCAAAGTGAACATTTATAACGGCTTATGCGCTTGTTCGGACCAATTATCTTAACGAGCCACTCTGGTTTGTATGTAGCAATGAGGTGTGCTATCGCAAGTCCAAGCAACACTCCAGGTCCATACCCTATTGCCACACCTTTCCAGTTCAACACTTCTTCCTCTTCTCCTTCTTCTTCTTCTTCAGGAAGTTGTTGTGTTGGTGGCGTAATAGTCCCAAAGCAAGTTTCCTTGAGAGGAAGACCACAAAGCCCTGCATTCCCCTCAAATGAAGATTTAGGTTGACCCGTAATTTGTGTTCCTTGTGGTATTTCACCCTTGAGTTGGTTGTGAGACACATTTATGTACGCCAAAAACGAGAGGCTCCCAAGTCCATTAGGAATGGTCCCTGAGAGTTGATTGCTTGATAGGTCTAGTGATTCGAGATTGCTAAGATTGGAGAGAGACGGAGGAATATAGCCTGTGAAGGCGTTGTTTGAGAAGTTGAGTGCAATCAATGCTTTCAAAAGACCAAGTGATTCAGGAATCTGTCCTTCAATTCTATTCCCTGAAAAATCAATGGTGGCGAAGGAGGTAAGGATCTTCTCTTGCTCCATTGATAGACCTTTGTATTGCAAATCTATAGCTTCTATACTGACTTAAGACAGACTCCCAGAAGACTTTTTTGTGTATACCATATATAGACCACCCTCTTCGTTCATCATAACTGAAGATGCTTTCCAATTGACAAAATACCTTGGTGGCAAGCTTCCAGTAAAACTATTATCAGATACCTCAAATATGCGCAGCTCTGGAAACCCGAGAGGACCTTGACCAGGAGGAGATATAGAGCCATAGAACTTGTTTGAACTGAGATAAGGACTTTCAAATTCGGTAAAGTCCTGAGCCAGAAAGGGAACGTGTCTTTGTATAGAGTACGTATGTATAAAGGGTAGTATAGTAAAACATCTAGACCTAGTATTATACTTTTATTCAGTATATATACGTGTATTGCACATACTAATAACATTATCCAATTCCATAAACCTATATGGTATCAGAGCATTGATCCATAAACAAAACCCTAGCCGTTATTTTCTTTTTCTTCCTCACGCCATCTTCTTCCCCACCCGGTTTCTTCTTTCCCAAGCTATCGACTGTTAACAATGTCGATCACTTCAAACGAAACCATTGAGATCTCTGAAACTCCCAAACTCTTGAACATTAACATGACAAACGTCACCAAACTTACGGCCTCCAATTTTCTTATGTGGAGCCGTCAAGTTCGAGCTCTTCTCGACGGATACGATCTGTCAGGCCACCTCGACGGATCCAGCGTTCCACCTTCTCCGACGATCACGACTGATGGAGTTGTGACCGCTAACCCCGCGCACCTTCTTTGGAAGCGCCAAGATCGCCTTGTTTACAGTGGGTTGCTTGGGGCGATCACCGTCTCGATCCAGCCTATTCTGTCTACTACGGAGACATTGGCTCAGATTTGGGACACTTTGTCTTCTACATACGCCAAACCGAGTCGTGCTCATATCCAGCAGTTGCGACAGCAGATCAAGTCTTGGACCAAAGGCACGGTGACTATTGATGCCTACTTTCAGGGCTTCAAAACTCGTTTCGATCAGGTGGCGCTTCTCGGCAAGCCATACGATATCGAGGATCAAATTGAGTTCATCTTAGAGGGACTACCAGAGGAGTACAAGCCGATCAAAGATCAACTGGAAGGCCGTGAAACTCCCCCATCGCTTGCGGAGATCCATGAGAAGCTCTTGAATCACGAGAACAAGCTTCTCGCCAAGAGCTCCACCCCGGCGATTCTTCCTGCTACAGCCAATATGGCTAACCATCGGGGCTCCTACAGCAACAACACACCACGCCACACCAGTTCTCAGCCCCGAAACAACCACAACAACAACCAGCGATCCAATCAAACTTGGCAACAACAACAGTTCTCACCAAGAAGTGATACTGCTCCGCGGGGATATCAAGGACGCTGCCAGTTCTGTGGCGTTCAAGGACACAGTGCTCGACGATGTCCGCAAATCCAGGGGGCGTCTAACGCCAATAGGACGAGCACGCCACCATTGACGCCTTGGCAACCTCGGGCTAACATGGTGACTGCTCAAAACTACAATTCCGGCAACTGGATTTTGGACAGTGGCGCCACTCATCATCTGACTACTGATCTCGGCAACTTGGCTCTCCATCAGCCCTACACCGGTGGAGAAGAAGTCACCATCGCAGATGGCTCCGGTCTGCAAATCTCGCATACGGGTTCCACAACTCTAAACTCTTCTACTCATGCCTTTAAACTTCGCGATATATTATATGTCCCTAACCTTCACCGTAACCTGATCTCTGTTTATCGCCTGTGCAATTCTAATAACGTTTCTGTTGAATTCTTTCCTGCACATTTTCAGGTGAAGGATCTCAGCACGGGGGTCCGATTACTCCAAGGCAAGACTAGAGATCAAATGTACGAGTGGCCGGTTTCTTCATCAAACACCATCTCCCTTTTTGCTTCTCCCACACCGAAAACCACTCTAGCTTCCTGGCACCCCCGATTGGGACACCCAGCTTTTTCTGTTTTGCAATCTATTATTTCCAAGTTTTTGTTACCTCTTTCTGCTTCAGCTCAAAAAGAAAACTCTTGTTCTCATTGCCTCATTAATAAAAGCCATAAACTTCCATTTCATACAAACACTATCTCTTCTACTCAGCCTCTTGAATACTTGTATACCGATGTGTGGACCTCACCTATTTTATCCATCGATAATTTCAAGTATTATCTTATCTTTGTTGATCATTTCACCAGATACACATGGTTCTATCCTCTCAAACAGAAGTCTCAAGTCAAAGAAACTTTTGTTCACTTCAAAAGCTTAGTGGAGAAACACTTCGGCAAGCCTATCAAAAATGTGTTCTCCGACAATGGCGGAGAGTACATTGCTCTACGGTCTATCCTCTCCTCACATGGGATCGCGCATTTCACCTCTCCACCTCACACTCCAGAACACAACGGCATGGCTGAGCGCAAGCACCGTCACATTGTTGAGACGGAATTAACTTTACTCCACCAGGCTCGCCTACCGACAGCATACTGGACATATGCATTTGCAGCTGCGGTGTATCTCATTAACCGACTTCCGACACCGGTCATCGAGAACCAATCGCCCTACATGAAGCTCTTTGACAAACAACCAAATTATCTCAAGCTTCGGGTGTTTGGGTGTCTGTGTTTTCCATGGCTCAGACCTTATGCTCAACACAAACTCGACGACCGGTCTCTACCTTGCATCTTCCTCGGTTACTCACTGACGCAAAGTGCGTACCTGTGTCTCCATCAACAGACCGGCCGAATATACACCTCTCGGCACGTTCAGTTCATTGAGACTACGTTCCCATACATGACTCCCCCACCAGTGAGAAGAGATGCCGATGAGAACCAACAACCAAGCTTTGCTCCTCCGACTCTTGTTCCGATCGCGCCACTCGTACACTCTGTCGCGCCTACGCCCCCGTGTCCGGATCCTCACCACCAGGAAACACCAGGAAATAATACAACATGTACTGTTATTGGTTCTGTGCAGGTACATGAAGAGAGATCTCCTCCACCCCCAGCCCCCGCTCCGTAACCACAAACTCTTCCCACTCCACAACCACCCACTCTTCCCTCTCCACAACCGCAAACTCTTCCCTCTCTCCACCCGGACCAGCTTCCCTCTACTTCCACTACCCAACCTGCACCCGCACCTGAACCTATCCCACCTATACCTACAGTCTTACCACCTCCTCCCACAGCAAACGCCCATCCTATGCAAACCCGAGCTAAGAACAAAATCACCAAACCAGCCCAAAAGCTTACTCTTTTAGCCGTAAACCAAGCCAAGAACCCTCTTATACCCACCACTGTGGCCCAAGCTATGCGAGATCCAAACTGGAGACACTCTATGGGAGATGAGTACAATGCTCAAGTTCGGAATCAAACGTTTGAACTGGTTCCACCGGCGCCAAATCAGCATGTCATACCTACTAAGTGGATTTATACGATTAAATATCTTGCTAATGGTTCCATTGATAGGTACAAGTCGAGATGGGTGGCTCGCGGATACAACCAAGAGTATGGCATCGACTATGCAGAGACGTTCAGTCCGGTCGTCAAAACCCTCACGATTCGTCTCGTACTTCAACTTGCCGTCACTCGCGCCTGGCCTATAAAACAGCTGGACGTCAACAAAGCTTTTCTTCAAGGAACACTAATGGATGAAGTCTATGTTTCTCAGCCTCCTGGTTTCGTTGATACGGATAGACCACACTATGTGTGTCGCCTCAAGAAGGCACTCTATGGACTCAAACAAGCACCACGGGCATGGTATCAGGAACTCCGAAACTTCTTACTCCAGACGGGCTGTATCAAGGGAGCTCACATCGTATACATCTTGGTCTATGTCGACGATATAATCATCACTGGAAGCAGTAGCCTGATTGTTGATAGCGTGATACATGTTCTTGCCACTAGGTTCTCGCTAAAAGAACCCACGGATCTTCACTATTTTCTGGGTGTTGAAGCTACAAGAACTTCCGCTGGTCTACATCTTATGCAACGCAAGTACATCATCGATCTCTTAACTAAGACGAAGATGTTGGACGCCAAACCTGTCTTCACACCTATGTCCGTCTCGCCGAAACTGACGCTCAAGTCGGGCACGGTTATGGCTGATCC
Source organism: Raphanus sativus (assembly GCF_000801105.2). Lineage (NCBI taxonomy): Eukaryota > Viridiplantae > Streptophyta > Magnoliopsida > Brassicales > Brassicaceae > Raphanus > Raphanus sativus. Next base: position 37,694,882 of record NC_079514.1, on the reverse strand, counting down.
GAGTGAGTTCCATATGCTAGTAGGGAGCCTCCAGTATCTCTCTATTACGCGACCTGATATCGCCTACGGCGTCAACCGTCTCTCCCAATTCATGCATCAACCCACTGATGAGCACTGTCAAGCCGCGAAACGTGTACTCCGATATCTTGCTGGCACTCTTTCCCACGGTATCATGCTTCGCCGCGACACGCCACTGTCTCTCCATGCGTACTCCGATGCGGACTGGGCAGGAGATACAGATGATTACATCTCCACTAATGCTTTCATCCTCTTCATTGGTGCAACACCAATAGCTTGGTCGTCTAAGAAACAAACCGGTGTTGCTAGATCTTCGACAAAGGCTGAATATCGAGTCGTTGCAAATACTGCTGCAGAAATGAAGTGGGTTTGCTCGCTCCCCACTGAACTTGGGGTCTCGCTCTCGCATCCGCCAGTCGTCTTCTGCGATAATGTAGGAGCTACGTATCTTAGTGCGAACCCAGTCTTCCACTCCCGTATGAAGCATCTTGCGTTAGACTTTCACTTTGTCCGTGAAAATGTTCAGTCTGGTGCCTTGCGGGTTACTCATGTTTCAACTAGAGATCAACTTGCGGACGCCCTCACCAAACCTCTCTCTCGGACGCGATTCATAGAACTGATGAACAAGATTGGAGTTGTTTCACTACCTCCATCTTGAGGGGGCGTATAGAGTACGTATGTATAAAGGGTAGTATAGTAAAACATCTAGACCTAGTATTCTACTTGTATTTAGTATATATACGTGTATTGCACATACTAATAACATTATCCAATTCCATAAACCTATACTTTGATCCTGTTGTGGTCAACAACTACAAAATCGAGAGAAGAGCAATTTTGAAAAGATCTTGGAAGTTTCCGGTTAGTCGGTTATGTCCAACGTCAGGTGTCTGTAGAGAAGAATCCATATGAAAGGCGCCAGGAATACTTCCTTCCAAGTTGTTCTTCCGAAGATTCACAAACGTCAAGCTGTTGTGACTCAAGCACCGAGGAATATTGGAGGAGACATTGTTGGAAGAGATAAAGATGTCATTAGAGATAAAGATGCTATATCTTAGAGATAAACATGTAATTAGTTGTTGAGTTTATCCTCACCAAGTCGGTGTAGGGAGTTGTATAAATATGTTACGTATGTGAATGAATACAAGAAAGCAGTTCTAAAAGATTACATGGACCTAGGGAAACTAAAATACTTCCTAGGAATAGAAGTTGGACGAGGAGCTGAAGGCTTTATGTTATCACAACGCAAGTATACGTTGGATTTAGTTGCAGAGGTTGGGTTACTTGGTTCGAAACCAGCTGCTACGCCCATGGAGATTCAGCATAAGCTGGCTTTAGACTCGAGTCCACGGTTACAAGATGCTGAGAAATACAAAAGGCTTGTGGGGCGCTTGATTTACTTAGGCATCACACGGCCTGACATATCATATGCGGTCCATATTCTGTCGCAATTTATGCAGAAGCCTAGAGAGATGCAGTGGAATGCTGCTATGAGAGTGGTGCGATATTTAAAATGAACTATTGGTCAGGGGATACTACTGAGTTCTCAGGTTGATACTGGTTTGTCTGTCTACTGCGATGCGGACTGGTCGTCGTGTCCTGTTACGAGGAGGTCATTGAGTGCAATTGTAGCGTTGGTTGGTGATTCACCAGTGTCTTGGAGGACTAAGAAGCAAAAGGTTGTGTCTCACTCATCAGCTGAGTCTGAATACAGGTCGATGGCGCAGGCAACAAGAGAGATCAAGTGGCTCAGGAGACTACTTAAAGACTTGGGTGCTCCACAAAAGACTCCATCTAAGCTATTCTGTGATAGCAAATCTGCCATATACATAGCTGCAAATCCAGTGTTCCATGAAAGAACTAAGCATATTGAGTCGGACTGTCATCAAGTGAGAGATGCTATTAAGGAGGGACTGTTGAAAACTGTTCATGTGAGAACAACAGAGCAACTAGCTGATGTATTGACTAAGGCGCTTGGGAAAGTGCAGTTTGAAGAATTGTTGTTCAAGTTGGGAGTTCGAAACTTCCACACTCCCAACTTGAGGGGGGGTATTGGAGGAGACATTGTCGGAAGAGATAAAGATGTCATTAGAGATAAAGATGCTATATCTTAGAGATAAACATGTAATTAGTTGTTGAGTTTATCCTCACCAAGTCGGTGTAGGGAGTTGTATAAATATGTTACGTATGTGAATGAATACAAGAAAGCAGTTCTAAAAGATTACAGAATTGGACCCGTGAGGTTGTTGTAAGCTAGCGACAATTGCATCAGAGACGTATAATTGCAAAGTGAAAGAGGTATGCTCCCTGTGAATCTGTTGTATAATGCAGAGAAGTCGTTGATAGAGAGTGATAGAATAGGAATTTCTCCTTCAAAATGGTTTCGCTCCATAAATAAATTCTTCACAGATGAGTTTACCAAAACATCCACTGGACCTTCGAAACCATCAAACAAATTATTTGAAAGAAACACCGTGTTTAGACGAGGAAGCTTCCATAACCACTCAGGGACTTTCCCTTTCATTATATTTTTTGAAAAGTCTATAAGCTCCAACTTCTCAAGCTTCTTTAAGATATTTGGGAACTTGGTGATGCCGCAACTTTGTAATGACAAAATCTCCAGGCTTTTTGGAATTTCTGTCTTTGAACCTAAACTGGCCTGAGATATACTATTACCGTCAAGACCAAGGTGCAGCAAAGATTTGAGAGAGAAGAAGATGCTTACATCAATCGGGTAACTTGTGTTAAGGAAAGAAAGGTCAAGAATCTTGAGGTTGATAAGCTTTGAGATAGGCTCTATGACTTTTCCTTCAAAATGGTTATCCCCAAGGTACAAGTACTCGAGCCTAGATGAGTTAGGAACTTCAATAGAACCGACGAGATCGTTGACTCTCAGATTGAGATTTGATAAGAAAGGCATGGTGAAGAGAGAAGATGGAATGGCTCAGAGAAGTGATTCTCTCTGACATCTATAGATGAGAGCATGGTAAGATTTTGTACACGTGGGAAACTACCAGTGAACTGGTTGTGTTCAAGGGATAATTCCTCTAACGAGGTTAGATTACTAATTGTGGGAGGAACTTGCCCCCAAAAGTCATTGAAGGTAAGATACAAGATCTCAAGTTTGTTGAGCTTTCCAAACTCAGAAGGGAGTGATGACCTGAAGTTATTGTAACTTAGATCAAGGTAACGGAGGTGGTGCAACTCAAACAGGCTAGTACTGTTGGGATTCAGGGTTCCATAGAAATGATTATGAGAAAGGATTAAAACGGAGAGCTTTGTTAGATTCCTTACAAGTGGGAAACTACCAGTGAGCTCGTTTTGGGAAAGGTCTAAATAGGAAAGAAGGCTTAGGCTATTAAATGAGGAAGAAGGAACTTGGCCAACGAAGCAATTACTCGTAAGAGATAAGACTTCTAACCTGCTGAGATTGCCAAATTCCGAAGGAAGGGAAGATGAGATGAAGTTGTTTTGATAGAGGACAAGGTGACGAAGATGATGTAACCTGAATAGGCTACTGTTGGGATTTAGAGTTCCACTGAGGCAGGCTCTGAGTCGTAGCTTTGTGACGCCGGTCGAGTTATCGCACCAGACTCCATTAAAGGAATCACTGAGGTTGCACTGGCTGCTATCAAACTCGTTCATGAATTCAGTGAGAGCTTTAGTCTAATGTGGACCACAAGCAACATAACGACTAGAATCGACTTTGAAAGTGAAGAAGCTTGAAGGCTAGACACAACAGAGCAAGATTAGCGACAGAAAACGCACACGGGATGCAGACATGGTCTTTATGAAAAGTATTGAAGAAGAGAATTGTTTTTGGTTTAAGAAAAGTGAGAGAGAAGGTTGGTAGGTTTAAATAAGGATATGAACTTGACTTGGAAAATGATAGTAGGGGTGGGCACTTTACCCGATATCCGAAGTGGCACCCGAACCCGACCCGAAAAACCCGAACCGAAATCCGAACCGAAGTAGTAAAAACCCGAACGGGTATTAAGTTAGGAGAGATTGGATATCCGAACCCGAACGGGTAATACCCGAACCCGAATGGATATCCGAAAATAACCGAACATGTGTATACTTACCCTTATATTTCTATTTTACATCTCTCATTTTATTTAAAATATTTATATTGATGTTAGACATACTTTAAAATCATATAGTATATATATAATTATGGAGAAAATAATTTGATATTCATTTAAAATGCATGTTAAACTTTTTATTTCATGTATTAACCAAAGTTACATCCAAAGTTTTAAAACAATAGCCAAATTAATATTTTTATTTTGGAAATGTTATCTCCAAATCTATTAATCATTCAATCTATAAAAAAAAAAAAATCAGTTAAGTAAAATCTATATTTTTAAATATAAAAACTTTAAAAAATAAAATTTTATTTTTATTTCTTTTAAAATCTAAATATCCGATCCGAAATAACCGAACCCGAACCCGATCCGAAGTTCAGAAATACCCGAACGGGTATTATACTCCTATACCGAAATACCCGAAAATCCGAAATACCCGACCCGAACCCGAACGGGTACCCGAACGCCCACCCCTAAATGATAGAGAGCTTCCTGAAGTCTTTATATATTCTTGATTGGAGAACTTAATGGCTAAAGTTAGATGATTTTTCAAACGTATAACTTGGAAAGACATCAGAAGACCCTACATGTGTCGCCCACTAAGTTTTTGTGTTACTGTGTAATGTATTGTCGTGTGAATTAGCGGGGTACTTCTTTGTGATTCTTCTTTCTCCTTTTCGAGATTCCTGGAGGTTTTGTGGACTCAGTAGTATGGGCCTTAAATAACGAGAGTCCTAAGCTGAGGAAAGCTTTAGATTTGGAGTAAAAAAAAAATTGTATAGTTGCTCTGTTATGAACTCATAGATTTGTGTGGATATGATTCTATTTATGCCATGGATTCTCGTAACGATAAGTTTTTTTTTTTTTTGGTAACTCTGGTATCTGGGCAGCCACGCTCCCAACTATCCCCTCGAAAGGAGTTCAGCGCCCCAACGGAAGGGATGTTAAATCCGTTGTGGCCAAGGCTCGAACCCGGGTGGCGGGCAGTACAGCTGTACCTCCTTTACCACCAAGCTACGAGCACTTGGTTTCGTAACGATAAGTTTCTGAAGGCTAACTGATTTCGTAGACGTAGATGTATCTTTCTGTTTGTATTGCAATCGATTACAGTGGAGCTATTTAGTTAGTTATTGGTGGTACTAGTGACATTGGTTTTGTATACTTTTGGCATTTGTTCTGCTTCTGTGAAGATCTTTTGTGTGTTTCTGCATGTTAAGGTTTCTTGCCAATGAAGTTAGTTTTCGTTTGTTTGCATGGATGTATGTCTAAGAAGATCTTTTGGGTGTTTCTGCATATTAAAGATATCATATTGCTACATCTCTTGTGTCCTTAGTATACATTTAGTATCATTATTGCATGTCCTTGTGGTAAAGTCCTTAGTATACATTTAGTATACATATATGTATATGTATATACTATATATGCGTATATAATTGTTTGCTAAGGACTTTACAAAAATCGAAACCAAAAATCCTTAATTAAGAAATTTTCGGTTTCGGTTTCCGTAAAGTCCTTAGCAAATAATTATATACGCATATATAGTATATACATATACATATATGTATACTAAAGATTTTACCAGAAGGACTTGCAATAATCATGCTCTTAGTATCCACGAAACTGTTACATTTTTTTTAAAAGACACATAAATTAATATTGTAAGAAATCGAATTTCTTACAAAGTCAGTCCATCTGTGCTCTTAAAATCATTTAAGCATCATTACTAACGGATCTTTTTCAAAATACTTTAATATATTGATATTCCAAAATGATTTAGTCATGTAAATACTTTAATATATTGTATTGGCAGTGTGTTAGTCTCAGAGCTTTAAACTTCCTTCCAAAAAGTAGGAATTGCTCCTTTATATTTGTGATATGTTCTCATCTAGTTAAATAATTACAGTTCTCATATCATCCTTTAAAGTCATAGTCAACCGTTGGATCAAAACCATGATGGTTTTAATCCTTCTCTTTAGCCCTTCACGGTAGAAGTCAAGCCTAGTTGACTTTGTTTTATCAGTGAAGTGATGATTTTGTTCTTACTTAGCTTTCATTTATCAACTATAAAAGGCTTTTCTTTTCCATTATTGTTAAGGATATTTCTGAATTCAGAAAACACGGTTGCATTTTTGTAGTCTTGAAAATTAACATGTGTTCCTCTGCTTTTCCTCACTCTGCTTCGTTTTCGTATACAGAATCAGTTTTTTTTTGGTAACTGAGAATCAGCGTCAGGCTTTACCCTCGAGAGCTTGGAGGCAAAATGACTATAGATAAATAAGAGTAGTGAAGTTTCAGCTTTATTAACTTAAAAACGCACATGAAATAAGAACATAGCATTGGGTAAATATATAAGAAAAAACATAGGAAATTTGCTTCATTACAACGCCACCATGTAATGCATAAAACTTCAAATATCAATACAGAACCGAAACAATCATAACAGTTTCGAGAGTTAATAAGCCACTCCAGTGTCTATGATGAAGCAATGACTTGTACTATATTGTGATGTTGGAGGTGTAGCTTGAATATACGACCAATATTTTGTAGTACCTTGAAACTTGAAAGGCAGTTTAAAATATTAGTTCTCTATATCCGACGCACTGGCGAAGGAAGCAAGGAGTAGAAGCCATATATTTTCCCATATAGATCAGACCCGATCAGACGGAAACACTCTACGAAGAGTCACCCGACCGACCACCACTTGATCTAAACAGATGGGCTGACGACAAAAGAAAAAGATTAGGTCTCAACAGTTTCTTGGCTTCTTCTGATCGGAGTGTGATCTATCTAATATTTGATTATTACTAAACCGCAATATTGTTAATCTTTTACCAACCGGCCGCTTGTGTTACACAAAGATCACAGTGTGTTACACACGAGTTCGGAATAAGAAATAAGATAGACGCTTTAGGCTTATTCAACAAGTTACGAATTTTGTATACTTGTCTGGAAATACTTTGTCTTTTATTAAGATTTTTTGATAATGTTTACAAACAAATGATTGATCTTTATATAGAGATCGAATCAATACTAAGAAGAGACACACCTCTTCATGAAGAGTTACAACTCTTTGTGTAATAACCGACTAATAACTAACTTATGTAAATGTATTAAGGAGAGATTAGATTATATAGTTTAACACTCCTCTTTAATCATATCTCGACTTGACTCCAAGCTGCTTCCTGAGATTTTCAAACCTTGAACCGCCTAATGCCTTTGTGAGAATGTCTGCGAGTTGATCATCCCCTTTGCAATACTCGAGTTCAATGATTCCTTTCTGCTCAACTTCCCTCACGAAATGATACTTGATCTCTATGTGCTTCGTCCTTCTGTGTTGCACTGGATTCTTCCCAATTGCTATTGCTGATTTGTTGTCACATAGGATCGGAATGCCTCCTTCAAACTTATGTCCAAAGTCTTCAAATAACTTTTGTAACCACACGGCTTGATTTGCTGCTGCGCACACGGCTATGTACTCCGCCTCAGCCGTTGATTGTGCCACTGTTTGTTGCTTGCTTGACTGCCAACAGAACATGGCTGAACCAAGAGTAAACACATAACCTGAAGTGCTTTTCTTGTCTTCCTTAGAACCACCCCAGTCGCTGTCCGAGTAGCCTACAAGTCTTGGTTCTTCCACACTTGTAAAGTACACTCCAAAGTCTGAAGTTCCTTTGACATACCTTAACACCCTTTTGGCTTCTTGGTAGTGCTTCATGCGAGGTGATGACATGTATTTTGAGAGATAGGTGCTTGCATACATCACATCCGGTCTTGATGCACACAAGTACAAAAGCCCTCCAACAATGCTTCTATACTTAGTCGGATCTCCATACTCCTTGTCATCTTCAACTTTTCCTCCTTTCCCTTGTGGTGTAAGTAGATTGCTTACACTCTTGATGTCTCGCATCCCAAACTTATCTACAAGTTTGTTTGCATATTTTTCTTGTGAAAGAAATATGCCTCCATCGTCTTGAATAACTTATATTCCAAGGAAGTAGTTCAACAATCCAAGATCCACCATCTCGAACTCCTTCTTCATGTTCTCCTTGAATGTGTTGATGATCTGAGTATTGTTTCCTGTGATTATATCATCCACATACAAGCTCACGATCAACACATCTCCTCCTTGCTTCATGATGTATAAGGCTGCATCATTCATACTCCTCTTGAAACCGTTTTGAAGAAAGTATGAATCTATCCTTCCATACCATGCCCTTGGGGCTTGCTTTAAACCATATAAAGCCTTGTGTAGCCTTAACACCTTGTGTTCCTTCCCATGCGTCACATACCCAGGTGGTTGTGTGACATACACTTCTTCTCTTAACTCCCCATTGAGAAAAGCTGACTTCACATCCATTTGATACAAACGCCACTTCATCTGAGCTGCATATGCGAGTATGGCTCTTATTGTATCATGTCTTGAGACAGGGGCAAACCTCTCAAGGTAGTCAACACCATATTCTTGAGAGAATCCTCTAGCAACTAGCCGCGTCTTGTGCTTGATGTGATTGCCATTTGCATCGGTCTTGATCTTGTAGATCCACTTCACATTGATCACATTCTTCTTCTCTGGCTTGTCTACTAGTTCCCATGTCTTGTTCTTCTCTATCATTGCGATTTCCTCATCCATTGCCTTTCTCCATTCCTTCTTACCACACGCTTCATCATAAGTGTATGGTTCTTCTTGTGCATGAACACAAGCTTCTATTGCTTGAGCCGCCTCATCAAGGTCTACTCTCGGTGCCTTTTCCATGATTTCAATCATAGACTTGTACTTCTTTGGTGGCCCAGACGTTTCTCCATCTTCATCACTAGTATCATGATTATCATTTTGAATGAAAACAGGACTAGAAGTACCTTCGGTTTGTTGAGTAGGCGTTTGAGTGTCTTCCATAGACAACTCCAATGTCTTCTTGACTTCTTGCCTTTCCCAATCCCACTTCTTGTTTTCTTCAAACTCTACATCTCTTGATACTTCAATCTTTTCATTCTCCAGAATGAAAACTCTATAGCCTTTGGATTGATTGCTATATCCAACAAAGACTCCACGCTTTGCCTTGACGTCTAGCTTCCTCCTCTTTTGATCCGGGATATGTATGTAGCATAAGCTACCAAACATCCTCATGTGTGACACATCTGGCTTGTGTCCACACCACTTCTCTATAGGAGTGACATCATCTTCTATTGCCTTTGATGGTAGACGGTTATGAAGATATGAAGCAGTGTATACCGCCTCTGCCCATAACTTGAGCGGTAAGTCTTGCTCTGCCAACATCGATCTAGCCATCTCCACCAAGGTCCTATTCATCCTCTCTGCTGCACCATTTTGTTGTGGTGAATAAGGCAAGGTAACTTGCTTGTTGATTCCTTCTTCTTCACAGAACCGGTTGAATTCTTGTGAAGTGAACTCACCACCTCCATCTGATCTCAACGTCTTGATAGAACAATCCGATTGCTTCTCAACCATTGTCTTGAACTTCTTAAACAGTGAGAAGGCTTCTGACTTTTGCTTCATGAAGTATATCCAACACATGTGAGTATAATCATCTAAGAATAGCAAAAAGTACCTGCTTCCATCAAAAGATTGGTGCTGCATCGGTCCACATACATCAGTATGCACAATCTCAAGCTTTTCTCTTGTCTTAGTTTGAGATTCCTTTGGGAAGCTCTTGCGTGATTGCTTTCCAAGCCTACATGCTTCACATGCTTCCTTCTTGACTTTAAACTTTGGTAACCCCTTTACCAAGTCTTTGTCTTGCATTTGTTGCAACCTTTTGTTGCCTACATGACCAAGTCTCTTGTGCCATGTCTCCATCTTGGCTTGCTCACTTGCGCTCATGGCTCCTTCTTCTTGAGCCGATCTCATCCTGATCTTGTAGCTTTTGTGAGTCATTGGGATATCCATTATCCTTCTGCCTTTTGCATCATCTATGATGCATCTCTTCTCTTGGAAGTTCACTCGGTATCCGCTTGAAACAATTTGTGGAACACTCAACAAATTTTTCGCCATACCAGGAACCAAGAACACATTTCTGATGGTCCTCTTGCCACCTTTGGTTATGACAGTGATATCTCCTTTACCGGCTGTCATGATGATGCTTCCATTTCCAATTTGTATTGGAACCTTGATACTCCTATCAAGCTTTGAGAAATAATTCTCTTCTTTTGTCATATGATTAGTTGCTCCACTGTCAACTATCCAGACATCTTCCATCACTGTTGTTGCTGCTTCACTCGCACTGAACAACGTGTGGTCTTTATTCAAGTCTTCTTCTTCAAGACTTAGATGTGTTTTCTCCTTTTTCTTTGAGTAGCACTGATTTGCAAAGTGGCCTAACTTACCACAGTTGTAACACTTCTTGTTACTCTTGTGATCCTTCTCTGGATCCTCCTTCTTCTGTTTCTTCAGACACTCACTCTCATTGTGGTTGTTCTTCTTGCAGAAACCGCACCACTTCTTGCCTCCACGGCGCTTTGAGTTGTCGTGTGTGACACCAGAATTTTTCTGTTTAGCACGAGCATCGAATGCTCCTTCACTTGTGCTTTCTTCTCTTACAGCCAGCCTTGCTTCATGAGCCTTCAAGATCCCGATCAACTCTGCCATCCTTGTTGAAGTCAAATCGCTTGTTTGCTCCAATACACTGACTATGCTATCGAACTTGGCTGGGAGAGAGATGAGTATCTTTTGTATGAGTTGAACATCGGTCTTCTGCTCTCCATGATAAGTTAATTGATTTGCCAAAGCAACCAACTTATCTGTGAAGGTCTTAACGTCTTCATCCTCGTTCATCTTCAGATTCTCATACTCCCTTTGCAACGTTTGAAGCCGAATCAAACGAACCTGAGGAGAGCCTTCATACTCTGCCTTCAATGCATCCCACGCCTCTTTGGATGTTGATGCTGCTGCAATCCGTGAGAAGATCTCATCTGATACGGCAGTTTGCAAAATTTGCAAAGCCATCGTATCATTCGCCATCGCTTCTTCTCTAAGCGATCTCTCCCTCGTTGTCTCAGGGGTATCATTCACTTGTGCTGGTGGCACTGCCACGCCTTCTTCAACCACAGACCATAACTTCCTGGTTTGAGAATGGTTGTCATCTTAATGCTCCAGAAGTTATACTTCTCCCCATCGAATATGGGTATAACTTGATTGTGATTTTGCATCGTCATCCTTCTTAATAAATCGTATGCAAAAATCCTCTATTCTCCACGCAAAGTGTTTCTCTCAATAGTGCTTTCTTCTTCGTCCTCTCAAACGTAAAGCTCTGATACCATGTTAATCTTTTACCAACCGCTTGTGTTACAGAAAGATCACAGTGTGTTACACACGGTTACACACGAGTTCGGAATAAGAAATAAGATAGACGCTTTAGGCTTATTCAACAAGTTACGAATTTTGTATACTTGTCTGGAAATACTTTGTCTTTTATTGAGATTCTGTGATAATGTTTACAACAAATGATTGATCTTTATATAGAGATCGAATCAATACTAAGAAGAGACACACCTCTTTGTGTAATAACCGACTAATAACTAACTTATGTAAATGTATTAAGGAGAGATTAGATTATATAGTTTAACAAATATGACCCCCTTTTACCATCTTTCCTTGCTTCTGCCATTTTACTCTTTAGAAGAAAATAATAGAGATGCACATGAAATTGACTATAAAATTCATTATTCTTACTTTATAGATAAGGAAATAGAACAAAACATCAGATAATGATACAACAAACATATAGAGATGCTTCCAAACAAGAGGAATCATCAACCACTTGACATACATTAGAAGGATCAAACTCAAACTGAAACATTCCTAACGGCTTCTGCGCTTACTGGGACCAATTATCTTAACGAACCACTCCGATTTGTATGTTGCAATGAGGTGTGCTATTGCAAGTCCAAGCAACACTCCAGGTCCATACCCTATTGCCACACTTTTCCAGTTCAACACTTGTTCCTCATTTTCTTCTTCTTCTTTTTCCGGAGGTTGTTGTGTCGGTGGTGCAATAGTCCCAAAGCAATTGTCCTGGAGAGGAAGACCACAAAGCCCTGCATTCCCTTCAAAGGAAGATTTAGGCTGTCCAGTAATTTGTGTTCCTTGTGGTATTTCTCCTCTGAGTTGGTTGTAAGACACATTTATGTACTCCAGAAACGAGAGAGTCCCAAGTCCACTAGGAATGGTTCCTGAGAGTTTGTTGCTTGATAGGTCTAGTGACTCGAGATCTTTTAGATTGGAGATAGACAGAGGAATATGGCCTGTGAAGACGTTGTTTGAGAAGTTGAGTGCAATCAATGCTTTCAAAAGACCAATTGATTCAGGAATTTGTCCTTCAATTTTATTCCCTGAAAAATCAATAGTGGCGTATGAGGCAAGGATGCTCCCTTGCTCCATTGATAGACCTTTGTATTTCAAATCTATAGTATCAGTTTCGATATAGTAAAGTCTCCCAGAAGTAAATATGTATTCCATATATAGACGATCATCCTCGTTTATAGTAAGTGATGATGCTTTCCAATTGACAAAGTATCTTGGTGGCAATCTTCCAGTAAACTTATTATCAGCTATTTCAAATATACGCAGCTCTGGAAACCCGAGAGGACCTTGATCAGGAGGGGATATAGAACCATATAATTTGTTAGAACTGAGGATAAGTACTTGCAAATTGGGTAACGCCTTGAGCCAGAAAGGAAACTTGTCTTCAATCATGTTGTGGTCAGCAACTAGAAACTCCAGAGATGAGCAATTTAGAAGAGACCTTGGAAGTTTCCAGGTTAGTCGATTGTGTCCTACATCAAGTGTCTGTAGAGAAGCACCCAGATGAAACGAGTCAGGAATACTTCCTTCCAAGTTGTTCTTCCGAAGTTTCACAACTGTCAAGTTACTCAAGCATTGAGGAATTGTTCCCGTGAGGTTGTTATTGGATAGCATCAAAAGCTTCAGAGATCTGTAGTTGCAAAGTGAAAGAGGTATGCTCCCTGTGAAACTATTGTCTGAAGCAGCAAAGTTGTTGATAGAAAGTGGTAGAATAGGAACTGCTCCTTCAAAATAGTTTTGCACCATAAATAAATTCTTCAACGATGAATTTACCAAAACATCCACCGGACCTTCGAAACCATTAAACAAATTATTGGAAAGAAACATTGCGTTTAGACGAGGAAGCTTCCATAACCACTCAGGGACTTTCCCTTTGATTAGATTGTCTGAAACGTCTATAAACTCCAACTTCTCAAGGACCTTTAAGATATTTGGGAACTCGTTGATGCCGCAGTATGATAAGAACAATATCTCCAGGTTTATTGGGATGTCTGAATTATTTGTATCTAAACTGGCGGGAGATATACTATTACCGGAAAGATCGAGGCTCCACAAAGACTTTAGTGGGGAGAAGATTCTTAAGTCAACTGGGGAGCTTGTGTTAAGGAATGAAAGCTCAAGATACTTGAGGTTGATGAGCTTTGAGATAGGCTCTATGATTTTTCCTTCTAAATGGTTATACCCAAGGCGCATTTGCTCTAGCCTAGATGGGGTGGAAGAGTTGTTAGGAAATTCAATAGAACCGATGAGATTATTTACTCTCAGATCGAGATATGAAAAGTAAGGCAGGGTGAATAGAGAAGATGGAATGGTTCCAGTGAGGTGATTATTACTGCTATCAATAACTGAGAGCATGGTTAGATTTTGAACAAGTGGGAAGCTACCAGTGAGCTGATTAGAGGCAAGGTACAATTCGGTTAACAAGGTTAGGTTATTAAACGAGGAAGGAACTTGGCCAAAAAAGCCATTATCGGAAAGAGATAAGACCTCTAGCCTGTTGAGATTTCCAAACTCAGAAGGGAGTGGTGAACTGAAGTTGTTGTAACCTAGATCAAGGAAACGGAGGTGGTGCAACTCAAACAGGCTAGTACTGTTGGGGTTCAGAGTTCCAGTGAAATGATTATGAGACATGATTAAAACGGAGAGCTTTGTTAGATTCCATATGAGTGGGAAACTACCAGTGAGCTCATTTTGGGAAAGCTTTAAAACGGAGAGAAAGCTTAGGCTATTAAATGAGGAAGGAACTTGGCCTACAAATCCATTATTCTTAAGAGATAAGAACTCTAACCTGCTGAGATTGCCAAATTCCGAAGGAAGTGAAGATAGGTTGAAGTTGTTTTGAGTGAGGTTAAGGTAACGAAGGTGATGTAACCTGAAGAGGCTACTATTGGGCATTAGAGTTCCACTGAGGCAGTCCCTGAGTCGTAGCATTGTTACCACACCGGTCGAGTTATCGCACCATACTCCATTGTATGGATCGCTGAGGTTGCACTGGCTGCTATCAAACTCGTTCACGAACTCAGTTAGAGCTTGAATCTGATGGGGACCACAAGCAACATAGCTACTATAGTCGATGTTTAAATTGAAGAAGCTTGAAGGGGAGACAAAACGGAGCAAGATTAGCAAGAGAAAATGCAAAAGCACACAGGATTCAGACATGAGTTTTATGAAAATTTTCAAAAAGAAGATTTATTTTGGTTTAAGGAATGTGAGAGAGAAAGTTTGTGGTATAAATAAAGATATGTGGGTTTCAGCTGGAGCTATACGTCAACCACACAACTTGACTTAGAAGAAGATAGAGCTAAATTGAAGTCTTTGTATTTTGGCTCTGAGGTACAGTATGGCTGATTGCCACTCAATCCTGAAGTGAAACCCACGTTAGTTGATTTTTTATAGCGTATAAGTGTGGATTGGAATAGTTAAACAGAAAAATAGAAGTGAAAATTTTGAATTTGAAAGACATCAATTTGAAATTTCTCACATTTTATCTAACATGATTACCAGAAAAAAAATTCTCACATAAATCAGTTCATATGCATGCACATACAGGAGGGACCCACATAGTAAATACCCGTGGCACGTACCACATACTTTTATAATACTCCCTCCGTTCCAAATTAGATGATGTTTTGGAGAGTTTTGGATGTTTCAAAATAGATGATGTTTTGATATTTTTATATTAGTTATAGCTTTATTGAAAATTGTGTGACCAATAGAATCTTATAATCTTTTTGATTATTGGTTGGATTAGTTTTAATTTTTCTTTTCAATGCTACTTTTTAAGATAAAAATATATTCCTTAATTCTTGTGCCATCATCCATAACATCAAGTATTTAGGAACAGAGGGAGTAATTTTTATCCACCTAGCAATACAAAGCTGACTATGTAGCTTAGTTTTTCCATGCAAGCTAAAGAGTACCCCACGCAGCTCAAGTTCGAACCCAGTCCATGTGT
Organism: Raphanus sativus; assembly: GCF_000801105.2. Taxonomy (NCBI): domain Eukaryota; kingdom Viridiplantae; phylum Streptophyta; class Magnoliopsida; order Brassicales; family Brassicaceae; genus Raphanus; species Raphanus sativus. Next base: position 37,679,503 of record NC_079514.1, on the reverse strand, counting down.
TTTACCCATGTTTTTTTTTCTCTGCTTTTAATTTTTCTATAAACTCTTCACCACTTTTTCATCAAATATTTTCTTTTGATTTTGCAACCAAAACTATTTTTAGTAACTGTTTTATTTTCTGTTTTTAATAGAAAAAATCTAATTTACCATAAATTTGATGTCACTTTCCAAATTTATAATTAAAAATGACTTATTTACATAAATATTTTAAATTTGTGAAGAAAAATGACTAAACTAACTCTTTTAAATTAGAGAAATACTCTTGGATAACTCTTTTTACTTTATTTTCACAAAATAGTTTTCAAAGATGAAAATGAGCAAAAAAAAATTATTAAAAAGTAAAATATGCATTTATATCCCTTAGATTAATTAATGTAGATTTAGAGTTTAGAGTTAAAGAGTGCGTTTTGGGGATGTTGTTTCAAATTCTTTTTAAAAAAATAAAAAAATTATATTAAAATTTTCAAAATTAAAGACTATTTTGGTCATTTTATTTTTTGAGGATTATTTTGTGACAAAAACTTAAAATAACTATTTGAGAGAATTGCTCAAATCTAAATGTATTCCTTAAATATAATCCTAAACAATAATCCTTAAACCCAAATGTTAAAGTTATTGAATTTTCTTTTTGAGAAATGGTACACAACTTATAGCATTTCAATCATATTTTATTTTTTTTTTCAAAATTAAAAACTTATAATTTATTAATATTTAACCTTGACAGTTATTTTTATTTAAGTATTTTTCGATGCTTAGACAAACATGAAAACTAAAAGAAAGAACTTTTTGTGATGAAAATTACTATGTTCATATATAATTTAATTTATGTTATTATTGAAAATGAGTATTTAAAATTGTGAAATTATCCCTTTTATATTTATTCAATTCGAGAAGAATTAACGACTAATGTATTTTTGTCATTAATTTGTACTTTTAAAATATAGCTTAATTTGATTTGTTAAATTATATTTAATATACAAAATAAATTATATATTATGCCCCACATTAATTTATTTTCTAGGTCCGACCATGTGCATATAATGTTTGTGGAGTGTCAAGTTGCAGACCTGGTAACGTGAAAGACGGTCACGGCAAAGTCGTCACGTGTATATTGGTTTAGCGAACGGAAGTCCTTACACGTCTTGCACGCTAAGTGTAATGTCGTGTGGAGAAATGTGTGAATTAGCTGAGTTACATCTCTCTGATTCTTCTTTCTCCTTTGGTGTTCACTGAGATTTCTGATGGTTTTGTAGTCTCTGTATAATAAGATATTGGCTCGTAATGTTTCTTTTCGACAAAAAAAATTGAGCCTCTCTAATTTCTTTAACGTAGATGTTGCTTTCTGTTCGTATTACAATCCATTACAGTTGACCTATTGGTAGCACCAGTTACATTAGGTTTGTATGTTTTTGGCATTTGTGCTGCTTCTGTGAAAGTCTTTTTGTGAAGTTAATTTTTGTTTGTTTGTATGGATGAATTATGGATATATGTAGGAATATATTTTTCATTTTGTTTGTGTTCCATCTGGGTGTGTCTTAAATTATGGTGCACCAGTAAAAACCCCCAACATTTGTTGGGAAAAAAGTCGGGTTTTGAGTCTGCTATAAATATTTGTCTGAGGATTATAAGATTATTTATCCACATAATAATAAAAAACTCTAAACGGATATTTACTCTTTTGATTTATTCAAAGTTAATTTGTATTTGTTCACAACAGTTTGTTTATTAAATTGCTACGGCTTTCCAATTGCTACTGCATCTTCTACTTCTAGCTCGGTTATAGTGCTGTTGTATTGGCGGTGTGTTAGTCTCAAAGAAACTTTATTACGGAGAAAAAAACAGAGTGCCATGGATTCTCTTCAAAGGAAGATTAGGTTTTTTTTTGACAAAAAACTTTCAATCTATTCTATTAATTCTTCAGCATGATCAATTGATATTAGTTGGGTCTAATTTAAAATAAAACAGCATCTAAAAGTAACTGTATAATGTATAATATAACTGCATTTATAACTGCTGATAGAAAAAAACTGTATCTATATCTATCTAAAAAAAGAAGAGCTACGAATATAAACGGCATCAAGCTTAGAATATTACTCCGTAATTGATAAAATAGCGAACATATATAAGTTCCCAACAAAATAATATTCAGTTGATCAACTATTATAAAATTTATGTACAAAATAGTTTCTGACCGCCCTGGCTTTTAAATGGGTCAGTTTAACAATATATGCTTGATTGTTAATCAGTATTTTAAAATAAAAGTATTTAAAATAACAAAATAGGTTTCTAAAACAATCAGTTGACAAAAAAAAAGGTTTCTAAAACAAAAAAGATGCACTTTCATTATAAAAGAATATGGATTGATGTAAAGAATAAGCTTGCTTAATAATTACACAAGATTTTGGCATAATAGTTAATTAAATTTATAAAACAGTTTTTAAAATTCCAAAATGTTAAAAATGAAATTAATATAATTAAATTAAACTTATAAACTTAATATACTTACAATATATATATGTAACATAATATATCAAAAATTAATTTTCACATTTTTTAAAAAAATTGTTCGGTCTTCTGGGCGGATTCGGATGGGTTGGATTTGATATTGGTTTTCAAATATAACATTTTAAGAACTGTTTGAGTATATAGATCATGTGCTGTGTTGTAGATTACTGGGCTTTTTCTTTGTCTTTAAGCTTTGTAGTTGGTGATCCAACAGTTGTAATATTTGGGCCTGGCCCGTTTTAATATAAATCTTTGATGGGAAAAAAAAAATAGATCATGTCTAATAGAATATAAGACTTTGATTTCCGGGTCGATTCCAACTCATTTTTTGTATTAATATTTTTGACTAATTATGTTAAGTAACTACTAAGAAAAAATAATATGTTGCAAAAGCTAGGAATAAAGTTAAAAAATAATTTCTGAAATGCATATAGCACAACTGTATAGTTATGCAATTTGACATATTTAATACAGTTACCAAAAATTATATTAAATTAAATTAATATTAAACGTAAATAGGATTACAAAAAAAAATATGATTGAAAACGCTAGATATAAAAAATATTTTTTTGTCTTAAAGAAAAAATAGGATTACAACAACTAAATGTTTAACCTTTAATTTTATTTTAAAATACATGCCAACAACTAACCGGTCAAAAAGATTGCTGTTTTTTTTAGGAATACACAGATAACAACTAACCGGTCAAAAATAGTTACACAACCCGTTTTAAAAGAGTCGGAACTGACACGTGGTAATTTGTTGAATGGACGACAGTTAGTTGTTTGTTGCTGGTTACAACATGTATTTTATAAAAATTATATTTTTAAAAAATATAAAACAAAAAATATATCTATTCTTTTAAGGGCCGATCATAAGTTTGGTCTAACTATTTGAAAAATCGACTTGCAAAGTGAGTGTGGATTGGTGAATTTTGGATCGCGGCTACCCGTTGACCCACAAAATATTTAAAAAATAAAAATTAAAAAAATAAATAATTTTTTTTTAAATACAAGAGTATAGAAAAAGATAATTTAAAATTTAAATCATGTATAAATTTTTTATTATAAATATATTTTTATAATATTTAAATTAGATAATGATTTTTAAAATATATATATAACCCGCAGATAACCACAAAATTAAGTGGAGCGGGTGCAGATACAAAATTATATGTTTTCGTGTTGTGCGGATCAGGTTTTTTTACCAAAACAAAACTGAAAACCCACGGGTTGGCGGGTCAGTGGAGAGAGTTTGACATGCAATCTAGCCTTAACCGTACGTATACCAGATCAATTTTTAAATTGCTATTATTTAATAAAATATATTTTGATTAAAATTTATATATAAATATGATTATAAAAAAATACAAATATAATCATAAAGAAAACACAAATATCAAAAATTGAATTTAAAACAAAATATATACCCGCCCTTTTAAGGGCGGGTCAAAATCTAGTTATAGATTAAAATGTTTACATGATAAGGTACGAAATCTTACAGCGAGAAAAAGTTTGCATGACCATTCTAGATCTTGAAACTTGATTGGAGGTCTTGATTTCCTGCCAGCCATTGTAAACCCGAGCAAGCTCATTGTTCCATCAAGGGCCATGTCCACATCACCAAGGACAGCAAATCGAGAAGGACTCTGGAATCCACTAACTTGAGCTGAGTCGATGTGTTGAAGGGATCAATCTGTTGATAATGTTTGATGGAGAAGTTTCCATAATAGGAGCTGAAATAGGAGTAGATACAATATCTACTAATGGTGATAAAGTCTTGGTTAAGGTTGGCTGTGCTAATTGGTTATCCTGTTGGACCTGTGGGGTAGAGTAACGTGTGTTGTTCTTTGAAGCTTGGCTTTCCTCTGGTACCTCTTGAATAACCTGGCATTCCAAGGAGGAAGTGAAAAATCATTTGGTACCTGAGAATCCGCAACCAAGTCTGAGTGCAAGTGTGTAAGACCAACATTATCAATGGGACTTCATTTTTGGTCCTTAGAGTTTTTTATTGTTATTTGTAGATTAGGAATTTGTTAAAGACTTTTAATTAAAATGGTGATTATTGGTGGGAATTTTATGATGCTCCTTAGGTTAAATTTTTTTTAAGAGTTTTTTACACTCTAAAACAGTTTTAAGATTTTAATTACAATCTAAGACAGTTTATACTCTTGAAGTAGTTTTTTGTGACTAAAAACCAACTAGATTCGCTTTATCTAACTAGAGTGCTCATTCATTCTCTATTTTTTTAAGAAAATTCATATTTGATTCTTAAATTTCTTTTTCCAAATTTTTTTTATGAAATCGTTTTCTCCATCACTCGATCTATCTTTTGAGATCTGTGAAGCTATAGTTTTGAGATATATGTTAGATGCCCAACATGTTCTAAAGTTGTGTACATTCATTAGTGTACATGTGTACAATAAAGGTTAATGTGTAAAGTTGTATATAGTTGTGTACATTCATTAGTGTATATGTGTACATTCGTTAGTGTACATGTGTACATTCGTTAGTGTACATCTTTTTATGTATATATGTACATGTTTACTTGTATATATGTGTACATATATACTTGTGTACATGTGTACATGTTTTACTTGTATATATGTGTACGTATTTACTTGTTTTCATGTGTACATGTTTATTTATGTATATGTGTATACATGTTTATTTATGTATATATGTACATGTTTACTTGTATATATGTGTATATATTTATTTGTGTACATATGTATACTATTGAAGTGATGTACAAGAATACAAGGTTAAGATATAATTTTGATGTACAAGTATAATACATGTGTATATATATATATATAGTTTTAAAGCGATGTACAAGTAGAACACAATTTTAAGTTATGTGATTTTGTAACCATGTACAAATATATCTATAATGTGTATATTAACTTCAGTTGCAGTGGCACACTATGGGGCGTACACGGAAGGATGTACACATTTACACATGTAAATGTTTACTTATTTTCATGTGTATATGTTTACTTGTGTACATGTTTATGTATATATGTATATGTTTACTTGTGTATATGTGTACATATTTATTTTTATACATGTGTATATTATTGAAGTGATGTATAAGTAGAATACAAAGTTAAGATATAATTTTGATGTACAAGTAGAATACATGTGTATATGTATAGAAGTTTGAGGCATATTGTGAAAAAAATAGAAAACTAGAGGACCAAAAGTGAAAAAGTAATATTCCTCCATTAATGTTGCATATCGCACTTCGCATCGGATCTTGTTGACGAAAACAGAGAGCCAGCTGCAACGGAGCAGAGACACTACAGCGAAGGCTGAGAACACGATTTGGAAATGGAGGGGGTGTGGGCTTGAGACGTGGAGAACTCTATGTTGACGAGACACGACGAAGAGCAGTGACCACCGATGGATGAGACCTCACATCGACAACATCTTGGACAGAGGAGCTGAGCACGAGGAGGAAGATACAAAAACATCATGTTTGCAGCTTTAATCAATCTCCGCCATTGACATCGTTGTGTCATGACTTTTACACCATTAGAAATATAGCTTGACATATCTTAAAAGATAGATATAATAAATAGAGATAATAATTGGTTAGTTTTTTGTAAAAAGAAAATCTGAAAAAACAGATTTCAGTTCATAAAAAATGGTTGTGAACTTGAGATGAAGAAGACGAAGAACAAAAAGATGTGATATCCACTTTGTTTTGTTTGTGAGTAAGAGTTAAAGTTAAATAAATTAAAAACATATATTAAATTTAGTCAAAGGTGATAAACACTTGTATCGAGGCTAATTTAGTTAGTTTGTAAAGGAATGTGGATTTGGTTAAACAAAACTATCCTAGTAGTAACAACTGTCTTATTTTGTTAATAAAAACTTAAAATTGCTTTAGAATGTAATATTTTCTTTTTTTAACCTCTGTTTCAAAGAAGAGATGGGGAAAAGAGATGTTCAAACACTCGACCTCAGAATTACCCGGAAAACTACACCAGCTGAGAGATTGCGATCTTCAGACTCATTAGCCGCCCACACGTTGGAACTTCTCTATTTTTATGAAAGGGCAAAACATAAGCTCTTGTTTCTTGTTCTTCGGCTTAATCTACAAATCTATAGCAAACTTAAATGGTTTTGATACAACATTGTTAAACATTTTCAACAAGGCTTTGATAAGTTCACTCTTTAAAACTTCAATCCACCACTGGACAAGACCTCTGTTTTATAACAAGTCTAATACAAAGATTACTAGCTGATATACAGAAGAGTTGTTTGTACATTTTTGTGGTCATAACAATACCCAACCAACAAGCTTTTGAGGCCAAACCATACAATGAAAGTCCCCATTAGTCATAGTAAGGAGACTGCATACCAAAGCATAGAGAGACCAAAGGCTTGCTACGTCCGCCACAAGTATTTTCCATAAAATCTTCGATTGTTCTATACTCGGATGCATGACTTAGAACAAGAAAAGAAGGCAAAAATGGTACAGGTTTACCTCTTGCTTTACTGTACTTGCTGTCTTTACGTCTTCATTGATTACTTGATCCATGAACAACATCTGAAGGAGCTCTTCTGTCATTATCCCATCCTCACGGACACCAAGTGATGCCTTTCGAACCAAAACATAAACTACGTCAGAATCCACATCAAGAGAAACCAGAGGTGAGGTACAGAACATACTTGCCAAGTCTTAACAGCTCTTGCTGTCCCACTTGAGAAGCTGGAAAACTCCATATCCTCCTCACGCCAATAGAATCCTAATTTTAGCAAAGCTTTTTATCAACAAGGGCAAAAGAATGTTCACATAAGAATTCATTGGAATAAAAAAATATTAACATTTACAAAACATCAATCATTCTAATCTTTGAAAGATTCATTTTATATTAGTTAGATCAAATTCATCTTATACTCGCCTTTGGCTCTAAAACTGAGAGAAAGATTTTTGATATTGCAAGCAGACCTGCATTGCTTGAACCTCTTCACCTTCGCTTCCCACCTTCAATCTGACTCTCTTCTTCACCGCCTCCTCCGAACCCCTAACTTTTTCCTCAGCAATCACCCGCTTCTCCACCACCTCCTCTTCTTCTTCCTCCTCCTCGAGTTCTCTCGTGTTCTCCAACACCATTGGTTTTGCGCTTGACCCACTCTCTGAAATTCGATTCTTCTTCTTGAGAACCCGAAGCAGAGCAGCTATGTTCGAGATCGTATCTGGCACCTGCTGCGATTCTAAGGTTTGGATTCGGAGCTGGAGATCCGCAATCTCTTGTAGAAGGGTTTCACGCTCGCGTGTCCAGCGTTGTTCCTCGCGAAGCCACCTCAAAGACACCGACAAAGACGTCGATTACATCTCCCACTCCCGAGCTGACACGTTGCCAACGGAAAATCCTAAAGGACCTTTATCAAGAGGGGACATCACGCCATAGAATTTGTTTGAACGGAGGATAATGACTTGGAGATGCATATGAAATTGACAACAAAACGTTCACCATTCTTATTTTGTAGAAAACGACAAAAGAAACAAAGCATCAGATAATGATACAACAAACATAAAGAGATGCTTCCATACAAGAGGAATCATCAACCACTTGACATACATTAGAAGGATCATACTCAAACTGAAAACATTCCTAACGGCTTCTGCGCTTGTTCGGACCGATTATCTTAATTAGCCACTCTGGTTTGTATGTAGCAATGAGGTGTGCTATTGCAAGTCCAAGCAACACTCCAGGTCCATACCCTATTGCCACACTTTTCCAGTTCAACACTTTTACTTCTTCTTCTTCTTCCAGAGTTTGTTGTTGTGTCGGTGGCGCATTAGTTCCAAAGCAACTGTCCTGGAGAGGAAGACCACAAAGGCCTGCATTCCCTTCAAAGGAGGATTTAGGTTGCCCTGTAATTTGTGTTCCTTGTGGTATTTCACCCTTGAGCTGGTTGTGAGACACATTTATGTACTCCAAAAACGAGATACTACTGAGTCCACTAGGAATTGTCCCTGAGAGTTGGTTGGTTGATAGATCTAATGACTCGAGATTGCTCAGATTGGATAAAGACAGAGGAATATGACCTGTGAAGGCGTTGTTTGAGAAGTTGAGTGCAATCAATGCTTTCAAGAGACCAATCGATTCAGGGATCTGTCCATCAATTCTGTTCCCAGAAAAATCAATGGTGTCGTAGGAGGTAAGGACCATCTTTTGCTCCATTGATAGACCTTTGTATCGCAAATCTATAGACTCTAAAACGCTATATCTCACACTCCCAGAGCTATCTTCATCGTATTTCATATAGTGAACATCGTCTTCGTTCATCGATGCTTTCCAGTTCACAAAGAATGATGGTGGCAAGTTTCCAGTAAACTTATTATCAGATATCTCAAATATATGCAGCTCTGGAAACCTGAGAGAACCGTGATCAGGAGGAGAGATAGAGCCATATAATTTGTTTGAACTGAGGATAAGGATTTGCAAATTCGGTAACGCCTTGAGCCAGAACGGAAACTTGTCGTCAATCATGTTGTGGTCAGCAACTAGAACCTCTAGAGATGAGCAATTTTGAAGAGACCTTGGAAGTTTTCCTGTTAATTGATTGTGTCCAACATCAAGTTCCTGTAGAGAAGCACCGGTTACAAACGCGTCAGGAATCCTTCCTTCCAAGTTGTTCTTCCGAAGATTCACAGTTGTCAAGTTGTTGTGACTCAAGCACTGAGGAATTGGACCCGTGAGGTTGTTGTAAGCTAGCGACAATTGCATCAGAGACGTATAATTGCAAAGTGAAAGAGGTATGCTCCCTGTGAATCTGTTGTATGATGCAGAGAAGTCGTTGATGGAGAGTGGTAGAATAGGAATTGCTCCTTCAAAACAGTTTTGGTCGATAAATAATTTCTTCACCGATGAGTTTACCAAAACGTCCAGTGGACCTTCAAAACCATCAAAAGAATTATTTGGAACAAACACTGAGGTAAGACGAGGAAGGTTCCAAAACCACTCCGGGATTTTTCCTTTGATTCTATTGTCGGACAATGCTATAAACTCCAACTTCTCAAGGTTCTTTAAGATATTTGGGAACTGGCTGATGTCGCAGCCCATTAAAAACAAATTCTCCAAGTTGGTTGGGATGTCTGACTTTGAATCTAGACTGTCCGGAGATATAATGTTACCAGAAAGATCAAGGAGCAACAGAGATTTGAGAGAGGAGAATAGACTTAAGTCAATTGGATCGCTTTTGTTTAGGAAAGAAAGGTTAAGAATCTCGAGGTTGATGAGCTCTGAGATAGGCTCTATGATTTTTCCTTCAAAATGGTTATTCCCAAGGTACAAGGCCTTGAGCCTAGATGGGGTAGAGGTGTTAGGAAATTTAATAGATCCGGTGAGATCGTTTGTATGCAGATCTAGAATTGATAAGAAAGGCATATTAACTAGAGAAGATGTAATGGTTCCAGAGAAGTGATTGTTACTGGCATCTATATATAACAGCTTGGTTAGGTTTTGTACAAGTGGGAAACTACCAGTGAGCTTGTTTTTGTCAAGGTACAATGCTTGTAACAAGGTTAGGTTACTAATTGTGGGAGGAACTTGACCGAAAAAATTATTGGAGGAAAGATCCAATAGCTCTAGTCTGTTGAGATTTCCAAACTCAGAAGGGAGTGATGAAATGAAGCTGTTGGAACCTAGATCAAGGTAAAGGAGGTGGTGCAAATTGAACAGGTTAGTAGTGTTGGAATTGAGAGTTCCATAGAAATGATTATTATAAAGGCTTAAAATAGAGAGCTTTGTTAGATTCCTTACAAGTGGAAAACTACCGGTGAGCTCATTTTGGGAAAGGTCTAAAAGGGAAAGAAGGCTTAGGTAATTAAATGAGGAAGGAACTTGGCCTACAAAGCGATTATTGGAAAGAGATAAGACCTCTAACCTGTTGAGATTGCCAAATTCCGAAGGAAGTGAAGATGAGGTGAAGTTGTTTTGACTGAGGTCCAGGTGACGAAGGTGATGTAACCTGAATAGGCTACTATTGGGATTTAGAGTTCCAATGAGACAGTCGCTGAGCTGTAGTTTCGTGACGGCACCGGTAGAGTTATCGCACCAGACTCCATTAAAGGGATCACTGAGGTTGCACTGTCTGCTATCAAACTCATTCATAAACTCAGTGAGAGCTTGAATCTGAGGGGGAGGACAAGCAACATAGCTACAATGGTCTATGTAGACTATGTTTAAACTGAAGAAGCCTGAAGGGGAGACACAATAGAGCAAGAATAGCAAGAGAAAATGCAAATGGAAACGTGACTCAGACATGGTACCTTTATGAAGAAGAGTTGTTTTGGTTTAAGAAAAATGAGAGAAGGTTGGTGGTATAAATAAAGGTACGTGGGTTTCAACTTGAGCTGGTCGGTCCCCACCCAGGCAACTTGACATAGAATAAGTTAGTATGGCTAATTGCCACTGAAATCATGAAGTGAAATCCACGTTAGTTGATTTTTCTAGCGTATAACTTTGGACTGGAATAATTTAGCATCATCAATGAAGTGATGAAGTTGTTTTTACTTAGCTTTCATTTATCAACGCTAATGGCATTTTTTTTGTTTTAACAACGATAATGACATTATTTGTTTGAAGTGTTAAGGACTTTTCCGAATTCAGAAAAACTCTCTGTCGATTGCATTTTTGTAGTCCTGGAAAATTAAGAAGTTGTCAATTGTCATCCTCTGCTTGGTTTCCGCATACAGAATCAGGTTTCTTTATTTTTTTGTAACTGTGAGTCTGTGACAGGCTTTACTATTGTGACTATGAAACAATGACTTGTGCTACTGTGACTCCAAGAGCATATAGCCTTAGCCTCTTCTTCTCAGTCCTGTAAGGCTGCTGTAACTATAAGTTGCCGCTTCTTTTTGTTGAAAGGGTGGTTTTTTTTTGTCAAAAAGTTTTTTCATTACACAGTTTAGATCAACTTCATAAAAACAAAAACAGAAACATATATGTTGTAAAAAGGTTTCACTACAAGAAAACTGGTACACAACGACTGCAGATATAGTCGTTATGTCGCTGTTAACCGTATATTACGAGTTACGACGACATACCCACAATTTTAGGTTTGTCGTAAATAGTCCGTCGTAACTGATTATCGACTAAGACGACTAAAGTTAGTAGAAAAATCGTCAAATCTTCGTAAGGGAGACGTACTATTACGTCCACTCATGTAGTCATACAGTAGTATGTATCGTCGTAAAGATGACATAAAATATAGATGTAGAATAGAGGGAACATAGACGTACATTGTACGATCAATATACATCGACGTCGACGTTAAATCGTCTTAAAATTTACGTCCACATTAGATCTAAGTCCACATCAATTCAACGTAAAAACAACGACTTATTTACATTGATATTTTTTAATATTCTAGTTAAAAAATAATTATTCAAAAATTTAAAATTGTAAAAAAGTAAAATTTTAAAAATATTATTTAAGATAGCATTATTTTTAAAAGAAATCTAATATTTTAAAAATATTTTAATATCCAAAAACATATACACACAAACCAAAAATGAAAATTAACCTAACTAAGGAAGGTTATGATCATTTCGGAGCTCGGAATTACGGATTCCGGCTTGTCTATCTAAATCCGCTTGCTCTTTGGGAGTTGGGTCACGGCGCGGTCGTACAGCCCGCCATATCCGTGCAACGTATGGGTTTGATTCAGCCATGAGGTCGAGCATGTTAGAGAAAAGCTGATTATCGGCCCACAGTTCCGCAATGACTCTGTTGGCAATCGTCAAATCTGTCTGGATCTGAACATGTTCCTCCTGCCTTGTAGCAGCGTCAACCGTTGTTGCCCTTAAAACATCGTTCACCGAATCCGAGTCTCCACTTCGTTATGGATCCTTTATGCCCGAGCATCCACGAACGTGCCATCTTTATGGCTGTGTGTCTTCTTGTAAAGGGCTGCAAGGGATGGTGGCTCCCCTATCTCAGCGGCCTATGTAGAATTTTTTTATAATTAAATTTGAGCATTAGTACGTAACTAAAATATTTATAAATTTTAAAAATTAAAATTTAGTTAATTAAATAAATTACACTTACCATCTTCAAGGCGACTCCAACGTGGGAAATCTGGCCAGAAGTATGGGCCAAGCGCAGATTACCCTCAGCATCACGCGTCAACAAAACCGCCGAACAGTTGTTGGACTTGCAAAAATTGCGAAGCTTCGTTCAATAGCCTTGAGGCCGGTCAAGACGTAGTCGCTGGGGAATGTTGGTTTTGCAGCATCCTCCTTAAACCGCCACTTATCTTTCCAGTCGCCAACATTGTTCTTAAGGCGAGTCATCGCCTTCTTGTTGAAAGCCTGTTTGACTTTCTCGTTGACGGCAATAGACCAATTAAAGTTTTGCTACAAAAAATTATTAATTAATAATTGAATTAAATAAATAAATTTGACCAGAAAAAATAAAGTATTAAAAAATCAATAATTAATACTAACCACAAGAATCTTGAACCACGTCCTTCGAACATAGTCAGGTACAAGACTCCAGTTTGGATGCGGTCAGTGAAGTATGACTTGATGCAATATCAACAGATTTTTCCCAGTCATTGTCCGTCTTAAACCTAGAAAATTTAGAAGAACAATAAATTTAAAATAATATATTATTAATAAAGTAAATTCGAAAATAATTAAGAATAAGAAAAGTTATTACCAAACTGTGTTTGGTGGTCGATCGGGGTCGATGATAGTTAAACCTTCCTGACCAGGCATTTGGAGCAGGTCCTCAACCGTATACCTGGCCTCCCGGATTCCCAGAAGGTGCTGCAGGAGGTGGGACATCATCTTCGGGATGTGGCTTAGGCTGCAGAGGAGGGTGGGGATGCTGTGGAGGAGGCACAAGCGACAGAGGCGGAGGCATTGACTGCTGAGTCGAAGTTCGTCTATGAGATTGACTCTCAGGGACAAAGTCCGGTGTGGTTCCACCACCGGAGGTAGAAGCTGATGGATCACTCGACCCACCGAGGAATGTAGTCCCGTACCTCGGTTTGTTCCTAAGTCTTTGTTTACCAGACATATTGCTCGATCAACCTGTTTTTTTGAAAAAAAATTGTTAGTTGATATATATCAAATCTAATTTCCTAAACTAACCACCTACAGTTTACTAGTTCCAAACCTAAACTAATTCTTTAAACTAACCACTTAAACTAAAAAAAAGTTATACCTAAAGAGACGGAAAGGCGATGGTAGAGAGAGAGAAACTGATTTCTCTCGTTGGGGGTCGAGTATATATAGAATTTTAAGAATCATTGTACAGTAGTCGTAAAATTACGACTAATTAGGGATAATCCACGTTTTTAGTGTACGACGAATTAGGGACGACTCATGTTTTTGATTCGTCCTAATGCAGTCATAGGATTGAATTATAAAAAAAAAACAGGAGAGCACGGTTCCATAACAGTTCTTGTCTACTGCACATGACTTTTCCCGGTTCCTCAAGTTTCAAATCAAGAAACCGAGGAAAAGCTATGCAGAGTCTAAAAGAACTTTTCTGGTGAGCGAGCACTCCCGTATGTTTCTTGAGAAGATTCAATCTTCTCGCTTTGATTTATGTTTGTTTCTTGTGCTTTGAAGAATGATTGTGGATAGCATATATATAAAAAAAATTGTACGACTACATAGGGACGAGCTGTGTTTTGGTTGCATGACGATAAGAGACGCTCTTGTACCAAAAAATACGGACAACCAGGGGCGGACCCAACTAAGGTTGGGATGTAGCAAGTGCCACATATTAATAATGTAAATGCTTTGTGTAAAATCATAAACGTATAGCTCTTTTGGCTTAATAAATTTAAGGATGAATTAGGGAATTAGGCAATTTTTAAGTTTGAATTAGAAAATTGGGCAAGCCAAGTTTTTATTAGGTTGTTGGGCAACCTAGTAGAAAAAGAATAAATTTATGATTTTTTTAACCTTTTTGCCTATTAAACTTGGCAAGTTGGAAAAGTAATTTCGTGAGACCCAAAATTCACTTTTCCTATAAAAATAATTTTTTTTCTCACTAACTTTTAACAACTAACTTTTGTGGACCCCATAAACATTCTTTATTCATTAAACTTGTGGATCATATTTAATATTTAAAAATCATATATGAGCAACTGCTTTTAATATAATACATGTTTTTCATATATAAAGTCAACATAAATCTATATGAATTAATATAAAATCGATGTAAACTCTAAAATTTATGAAAGTTACCCAATAAATTATACATTTTGACTCATAAAAGAAACTTTCATATTTATGAAATCTACCCAAATAAATGATAATTCATAAAATTATGTAAATCTATGGATAATTATCATAAATCTGAGTAAATTTAATAAACTTGGAAACCTTCATAGATCCTTCATTTTTTGCCAAAATGGCAGGAAAACAAATTTGTCTACATTTAAATTAAATATATTTGGGTAAATTTAATAATTTTGGAAACCTACGTGAATCTTACATTTTTTGGTCAAAATTGATCTCACACTTTTTGTTTTTGCCAAAAATAGAAACACTCACGAAATGCTACATTTTTTTCCCAAAAATAAAATGACAAATTGGGATCTGGCAGCAAAGTGTTATAATTTTTATGTTTATAAAATGACAAAAATTGTTAATGAAATGACAAATTTGTTAATAAAATGACAAATCCTACACCTTTCACGATGAAGTGATCTAATAGCTTTAATTTTCAAGGATCAAATCTACTTGCTAGAACCAATATAATCCCATATTGAGTACAACCTGCAGATTTCCAATCATCCCAAGTTCTTGATTAGTCATAGGTAGAGCCGTACTTATAGTCTATTGAAAAAGATATCCGCTATAGTGCTATTTCACTCCAAAAAATGACTTTTTCTTGGGTTCACCCCCTAGGGTGAACCTTTAGATTCACCAACCAATAGGAAGTTGTCATTTTAAATCTAGTATCTTTTAATTAAGGAAACAAAATAATTTGCCAAATTATGTTATGCTTTTAAAATAAATAAAAAGATTAAATAAATAAAAATAACAATAGTTCTAAAAAATATTATTTTTAAAAAAATATTTATTTATAAGATTTAGAGTTTAGTGTTTAAGATTTATAGTTTAGAATTTATCCAAATGTTTATTGTTTTCCAAGTGTTAGAGTTTACCCAAGGGTTTAGGGTTTACCCAAGGATTTAGGGTTTAGGATTAGAATTTAGGGTTTAGTGTTTTGTTGACAACATGTTTAGTGTTTTTCCAAGGGTTTAGGGTTTATCCAAGGGTTTAGGGTTTAGGATTAGAGTTTAGGGTTTAGTATTAGAGTTTAGGGTTTAGTTGACAACATTATTTTTTTTAATTCGTTTTTATATACTATTTTATTTATTTTTAAATTTTATTTTGAAAAGATAATATAATTTGACAAGTTATTTGTTTTCTTAATTAAAAGATATTAAATCTAAAATGACAATTTTCTATTGGTTGGTGAACCTTTAGGTTCACCCTATGGAGTGAACCCAAGAATAACTCCAAAAAAATAGAGTTATTCTTAAGTTCACCCCTAGAGTGAACATTTAGGTTCACCCAACCAATAGAAATCAAGTATTTCATAATTAATATTTTTTAGAAAAGGAAAGAAAATATTGTCAAGTTATATTATGTTTTTAAAATAAATAAAATAAAAACAAATAAAAATAATAGTCGTTACAAAAAATGATTTTTTGAAAACTATTTTTAATATCGTCAAAAAACACTAAACCCTAAACCCTAAATCCTAAACCCTAAACTCTTGGGTATACCCTAAACCCTTGGATAATTTTAAACTCTAAACCCTAAACCCTAAATTCTAAACCTTAAACCCTTGGATAAATCATAAACACTTAATTAATCCTAAATTCTAAATCAAAAACACTAAACACAAAAACATTAAATCTTAAAAATACTATTATGGTTTAATGTTTTTAATTTAGGGTTTAATATTTATCCAAGGGTTTAGGATTTAGAATTTAGGGTTTAGTGTTTTGTTGACGAAATTAAAATCTTTTTAAAAATCTTTTTCTTCATATATTATTATTTTTATTTTTTTAATATTTTTATTTTAAAAATGTAATATAACTCGACAATATTTTGTTTAATTTTTTAAAAGATATCAATTGTGAAATGAGTGATTTCTATTGGTTGGTGAACCTTAAGGTTCACTCTATGGGTGAACCCAAGAATAAGTCCAAAAAATATAGGATAATTTGGTGCCTCCATGTCAAGTATCTAGTGATTTTTATGTCTTAAAAAGTTAAGACTCAACCTGAGTTTGACCAAATTCTCTCGCATAAACTTCTTATCTTAAATATTTAAAAGCATCAACAAAACAGTAAACCTAAAATCCTAAACTCTAAACCATGAATCCTAAATCCAAAATCCTTGGGTAAATCCGGAACCATTGGATAAATCCGGAATCCGAATAAATTATACATTTTGACCCATAAAAGAAACTTTCATATTTATGAAATTTACCCAAATAAATGATAAATTATTCATAAATTATATAAATTTATGGGTAATTTTCATAAATCTGGATAAATTTAATAAACTTGGAAACCTACATGGATCTTTCATTTTTTGTCAAAATGGTAGGAAGAACAAATTTGTCTACATTTATCTTAAATATTAAAAATCATCAACAAAACACTAAACCTAAAATCCTAAACTCTAAACCTTGAATCATAAACCCGGAACCCTTGGATAAATCCAGAACCATTGGGTAAATCCAGAATCCGAAACAATCTGGAACCCTTAGGTAAATCCGGAACCCTATGCCTAACGTTTAATACAATCTAATTCACTATAACTCAAGAAATAAGTATATGTATACATAAGATGTAGGAATATCTAAGGTGTACGAATATATAAGGTGTACATATACATAAGTATACATAAGGTGTACGAATACCTTAGGTGTACAAATACCTAAGGTGTACGAATACCTAAGATATACAGAAGGTGTACGAATACATAAGGTGTACGAATATCAACATAACCCATCTAATACTTAAGATGTACAAATACATAAGGTGTACATATACATAAGTATACATAAGGTGTACAAATACATAAAATGTATGAATACCAACATAACCCATCGAATACTTAAGGTGTACAAATACATAAGTATACATATATTTAAGGTATACGAATACATCGGTGTACGAATACATAACATCTATGAATACCTTTTGTTTATATCCCTTATGGCATTGAAGAGTTTAAATACATATTAAGTATAAAATTTAAATACATCTACGAATACAACGAGAGTATAGTGCTCTCCAAAACAATTATACGTTAATTATTTAGAACTCATATTTTACTCTATATAAAATTTAAATATTTTGCTAATAACCTATTGGTATTATAATCTAAAATTTTGTCAATCTCGTTATAAATGATCTAATTAACTAAAAGGTGGTAAAAACAATCAAATAATTTATAACAACATTTCATTTGTGAAAGCTGATATACCAAAATATTTTCATTAAATTCTATAAAATAAATTAACATATTAGTTTGATTGTGTTTTCATATATGTGAAGCACATTCATTTAGACAACATAATTTTTCATATAAAATTTAAGATTGTTTAGAAATGAAATGTTGAAATAAATAAGTGAAATACATCTTATAATAAAAAAACTAAACAATTAAATATTTTTTATAATAAAAAGCTAAATAATTAAAAATCTAAACAATTAAAGATTAAACAATAAATAATTGACATTAAAGACATCTAAAATGAAATATAATGAAAGATTTCTTTAAAAAAAATACATCAAATTTTTATTATGAAATATATAATACAGTTACAAAACAAATCAATAAAATCGAAGTAAAATCTAGATAATTTTTCAATAGAAAAAAGACATTTTCTATTAATTGTTTAGTTTTTTTCAATAAAATCACAGCCATGAAAACTAGAATTTTAGATGGATATAAGATGTTTTAATAGAAAATAGACATTTTATATTATCTTGTATTATTCAAAGATTTTTTAAAAACTAAATTATTAAAAGATAATGAAATGTAATTTAAACAATTAAAAGATAATGAAATATAATGAAAGATTTTTTTTTAAAACCAAATAATTAAGAGAATGTAATATGTAATACAGTTACAATAAATTTCAATAAAATCGAAATCTAACCTAGATAATTTTTCCCATTAGATTACTTTTAAGAAATCAATTTTTAAATTTTAATAAACATTTTTAGTATTTATACTTTTAATAATTAATAAATGATATATAGTATTTTTGTATGATATTAAGCATTCATTTTAATCATTTTTAGTGTATAAAAATTGTATTTAGATGTTATTAGGAGTTGCATATGTATAAATTTCATAAACAGGGGCTTGGATTGCACATGGGCGTAATGGTTTTTTATTCTTCAGTTGAAGAAAACATTTTCTTCTTCTTCAGTTAATTTAACTGTAAAGGTGGTGGTGTAGAAAAGAATGAGAGAGAAAAAGAAGATGAGAGGAAAAGAATGAGAGTGAGATGATTTCGTAGATGATGGTTGGTGGTGTGAAAAAAAAAAGAGAGAAAAAGAATGAGAGAGGTGATATGACAAATTTTATTTTAGATATATTTTAATTAAAATGGCAAAGATGTAAATAATGAATCTGACAAAGATCCCAAAGGATATTTAGACATAAGTTTACATGGGCAAATGCAAAAAATTGCCCAATTGGCTAATTTAAACTTGAGGTCGCCCAACTGTCAAATTACAAACTTGCGATTTGCCAATTTTGCCAATTTTTTCTAAATTTAACTGTGCCCCACCCAATTCTAGTTCGAGTGCTTGAATGAAGTTGTATATTTGTTTTTTTTTTTTACTTTTTAAGCATTATTAATCACTTCTTTAATTTTGTTTTTGCTACATAGTAGTAGTACATACCAAATAAGAATTATACCTTATTTAAATATTACTCTAACAAAAAAATTATTTAAATTTTTTTTTCAATATTTAGCTGGAAGTAAAAAACAAAAATGAATAAATATTTTAAGAAAATTATCATGTGCAGTATATAATTTAATAATACTACTAAAAAGAATATCTGATTTAAAAAAAATTATTTGACACATCTAAAAAAATAAGATGTAAATTTTAGTAACTTAAAAACTATATTAAAATTTAGTTTCCTAAATTATCTATATCTTTATAAATATGGCTTCAATTGGTGACACTTTTATTGAACAGAAAATGAAAAAAATAATGAACAAAAATTCAATTAATGAAATGAATAAACAGAAATATATGAATTATTGTTCAATCCGTTCCTCATCTAAATTGGAGAAGGAATTTTTTCTTCATAAGTTTTTTCATTCATAAGAAAATTAGAGGAATGGAGTGAGACCCATATGTCTATAATTTGACCAAAAATTCAACATAAATGGTATAAAATTTGAGGAATAAGAATTTCACCATTATTTTTTTCCTAAAGTGCAGTCACCAATTGAAGCCATATAGTGTGTCCCATATTAAAAAGATTTCTAGATCCGCCCCTGCGGACAACCATTTTTTACGTTGACGATGATTTAGGGGCGACCCATGTTAACGTTGTACGATGATTTAGGGACGACCTATGTGTAAGTTGTATGACGATTTAGAGAATATATGTGTTAATACCCTAAAAATCGAAACTCCGAACCCCAAACTACAAACTTCTTAATTTACATTTGGATTTTACACTTCTAAATCTTAATCACAAAATCTCATAACTTATTTAAACATGAAAGTTTTGAAAAAAACCTCATTTCATAAATAAAGAAGAAAATGAAACACAATGAGTCCACAAAATAGTAGATGTAGATTTTTGGCATTTGTTCTGCTTCTGTGAAAGTCTTTTGTGTGTTTCTGCATGTTAAGGGTTCTTGCCAATGAAGTTTTAAGGTTTGTCTGTATGTCTAAGAAGATTTTTTTGTGTGTTTCTGCATATTAAAGATATCATATATTTTTACTTATTGCTACATCTCTTGTGTTTCATTAGTATCCACAAAACTGTTTCATTTTCTTTTGTAATTTAATACTGCAAGCAAATCGAATTTCTCACTAGAAGATAAGTATGGACCAGTGTTATTAAACCCGGACCGAACCGGCGGTCGGACCAGGTTCAACCACGAACCAGACACAAATGCGATTTGGGTTAATGGCAAAACCCAACTATAGTTGAACCAGTTAAAAACCCCTATCGAACCGTTAAAAACCCGTGAACCGATGACCCAACGAACCGGCTAAACCATGGTTCTTGTATAAACCAAAAAATTATTAATGAAACAATTAACATTTTCTTTTTAAAATAAAAATAGGGTTACAGATTAATAAAGTAAAGCCGTCTCAATCATGGTATACTTTTAATTTTATTTAATAGTATAAATTTTTAACTAATGTGTCTATAATTTTTTTAAAGCCCATGAAGATTTGGAGTGACAAAAATCTAGAGAATAAAATTTAAATGTGTTTTTTCTATGGATTTCAGATTTGAACTATTACATTGTTTTACTTTTATTACATTTTCAGTTTGGTACTTTTTAAATTTTTTTAATATTATGATTATTGAAATATTTTATTTGATATAATATTTATCTTCGTAAGAATATACATATTCAAAATATCATTAAATTCAATTTAGTCTAATCAAACCCGGATCGAACCGGATCGAACCCGGTCGAACCACATTGATCCATGACCCAAAAGAATTCCGGTTCGCTTGCCGGTCCGGTTTTAACAACACTGGTATGGACATATTTTACAAAAAAAAGATAAGTATGGACATAAATATCAGTACATAACCGGTTCAGTCAACGCTTGACTTTGACTATCCAATCCAAAACATTTACAAAGTCAGTCCATCTGTGCGCTTAAGTCATTTAATATATTGATCTATTTCAATTGAGTTTCTGAACTTTAATATATTGATAGTCCAAAATGATTTAGTTATGTAAATACAAAATAATTGTATCAATAGACAAATGACATGACTTAAGAGTCCAAGTATCTGCTGAGATTTTTCTGTAACTATTATTTTCTTCTCATAAATCTTTTCTGTAAGAGACTATGCTGTTAGATATCGTCACAGTAATATACGCATGGTAGGAGATAACTATTGGGAAAAAAAGAAGACGAGCCAATATCAATCCCAACAACAGTTTATTCTCAAAATAAAGGAACTGAAATGAAGTCACAAAATTCAAAAATCTGCTAATTATAAAATAAACAAAGTTCCCAAACATATCTACACAGTCTCTCTAGCTATAGACCTTTGGGTTGGCTCATAAAATATTTAATGAAACTTTTATCTTCAAAAGTCATTTTTGCTGTTCCACGGATACAGTTTTTGTATCCTACTCTGCCATTGGGTTGTTAACCTGTTAAGGGAAAAGAGTATCCACGAAGATACTTCGAATCCACTCCGGATTCACGAGCCAATGCCACACGCCCTGTTCTTGCAACCTGTGATTGATTCATTGCTCATTAGTAGACATGGATACGTTATACAAGAAACAACGCTTCTCAAACTGATTCTTGTTCTAAGCACAACCAGAAGACATTAGAAAAATGGATCAGAGGCTTTGGTTTTTGATTTTACCAGACTTATTTATTAGCGCCAAGGTTTACAAGTTATGACATGGAGTACGAAACGAAAACTAACCTCGCATATACCGTAGGGCTCCAACAATCTTTGCAGTGCAACCATCTTGTCAAGATCCCCAGTAAGCTAAAATCCACAGCAGACAAATATCAGCAACAATTTCAAAAAAAAAAACTAAAGGAGAAAGGAATTTAGATGGAAAAGCTGCTTCATAAATTTTGTCAAACAGAACTCAGGATTAGATCAAACAAGTTATGGGTTTTAAGATCTCCAATGGATAAGATATTTTTTATTTTTAAAAGATGTGCAACTACACCTCAAATGATAAATGCAAATTACCTGCAATGTAATGGTATGATCAGATACGTCAACAGCTTTTGCCCTGAAAATACTAGCAATGTCCAGGACATCTCTTCTCGCAGCAGCGTTCACAGCAATCTTAATCAGCATCAGTTCTCTTTCAGAAAATGGCATATGAGTAAGATCATGGACCTGCAGAAAATCCCCCACAAGAATTCTTGTTGTATGATAAATGGCAAAAAAAAATAAAAGAACAAAGGATAGTAACATGAAGAGCATTCAAACTGTTATATATATACCTCATGCACATCTACGAGTTTATAAAGTTGTTGCACCAATTTGCTGATTGATTCATCTGTCGCAGGAACAACTGTTGTAATGCGTGAAATTCCCTCTGTTTCAGCATGTCCTACGGCCAAGCTCTAAACCAAAAAGAAGATTGGTCAGTGTATTAGCAAAAACATTAGGTGTGGGTGAGATAGAGAGAGAAAGGGACTATGCCTGAATGTTGTATCCCCTTCGAGAGAAAACACCAGTAATGAGATTAAGAACTCCTGGAACATCGTTTACAAGCAAAGATAGAGTATGTGACCGTAGCCCACTCGTCTGAAAGATCAGAAAAAAAATTAACTATTATCAGTGAAACAAAACAACCAAAATAAAACCTGTCAGCCTTGTAAGTAAACAGAAAAAAAAAAAAAACTCCACAGCCGTCTTACACACTCTATGGATTTAGGTAGCATTATCTAAAAAATCTACATATATCTCATCTAGCAACAAGCTCACTTACATCTTCTTCCGTGAGAAGTCCCCAGTGAGCGTCAAGAACACGGTGTACCATTAGGTCAGAAGCTGGCTCAACGGGATAAACATCTCCCTACATTTAAAACCCATACAAAACTTTTAAGACTGGATGAAGATATTTAGATGACAGCAAGGGACAGAAAACAAAAGGTTCTTAAACTGAATTTTTTTTTTTTTGAGAGAAGAGAAGCACAAACCCCTGTTGTTTTTTCGGTTGGAGGGACCACAGCTCCTTTTTTGCTACCTAGAAGAACACTAGCAGGTGCTTGCTCCTTGAGATCTGGATAGGAAGCTGCTGAAAACCGCCAAAATGGAGCAGTTGCACCCATCTTTTCCCTTCTCAGTGCTATCTGTTATCAATAATCATCATCCCATATTCCGTAAATTAGTGAAAGTCCACGAGATCTGTCTGTCTTTATGTCCACTGAAAGATGTAACTATTTACATTCATTCATTTTAAAAGCCAAACAATCTAAGATTACTACCTTTCCTGTCCTGACAATCTCTCTGATCTGAAATTTTCTCAAATTTCTTTCTACAGCAATCATTTTCCCAGGATCTCCAGTTACCTGCAAGATAACTTACAAAATAAATACTACAGAAATAAAATATGTAAATTAGAGAAACCATTTTTTTTTATCCCACTTCCTCATAATAAGCAAGGAACAATATGTGTATATATGTTCTTGTTTCTCTACCAATCATAAACAACACTGAGCACTACCATAGAAATCATGACAGACAAAACAAACTTTAAAAATTCAGAATATTGGCTAGTGTGGTCGAGTGAAGCAACTTGATCAAGAACTTTCTCGTTATATTAAGTTAGCGAACAGTCAAAAATATGTTGAAGGTGATACACCATCTATTACAAATAAACCTTTAACACAAACTTAAACAGAAACATTTGTCATAATCAACTTCAAACGGCAGCCACAATCCAAACCACTAAGACAGAAATTTTCAAATGATACACTACTAGACAAAGAAAAATTATGTATTCTATTGATTAGTAAGAGGATAAAAACACAAGTTAAAAACACCAGAAAACATTAGCAGAAGAAGTACCTCAATAGTCAATGCATGTTCCGCAGTATCTACAATTCTGGCTCGGAATGTGTCAACTAGCCACATGATCTGCAAATCCATTATTCAACAAAGGCAGGTAAAAAATTCAAAGGAGGAAAAAATACTCCACCTCAATGCTGAACCAAAAGCAACCACCGAGTACAGAAAGAAAACTACCTGTGCCCTGGATTCTGGATGTGCATTCACTTTCACAAGCATCAACTCACGCTCCACTTGCGGCTCACTCGAGATATCTTCAACCTAATTTATCAAGTCAAACAGCCACATAAGAGATACTAATGATGATGCAGAATCTGATAGAGAAAAAGTAAAACAACCTTTAGAACATTAACGAGCTTCTGAAGCTGCTCAATGACCTGCTGAAGCACCCTTTCAGTTCCAGAGACCACAATGGTGAACAAAGCCTTGTCTCTGTTGAGACCAACCGCAAGAGACTCGATGTTGTATCCTCTCCTCGCAAAGACTCCTGCGATCCTGTTAATCATTCCGCTCTCGTCTCCAACAAATACCGAAATCGTGTGCTTCCTCACCCTACAATCATATCCAATGATCATAAAACAGATAAAGATACAAACTTTATAACCATATCCAACGATCAGGAGTCAGGACACAGATAAAGATGTAAACTTTACAATCATATATCCAATGCACAGATAAAAGATGTAAACTTTTAAAAGAAAAAACAGTGTACTTTGATTGTGGAGGTGGCGGAGAAGCATCTGAGAAGGGTGCGTCAGAGACCCTCTTGTCTACTACCCTTGTAATGATTCTCTCTGTTATTTTTCTCGTTTCGCTGTCACGGTGGTTCGGAGATTTACCGGAGAGGTGAGAAATCTTCGCCGGGAACGATACACGAGTCAAGGGTGTGAAGGCGGGAGAAGAAGAATAGGAACATTCCGATCTCAAGTTGCGAAGGGATGGGGGAGAGCTTGTAGAGATGCTTGCCATTGAAGAGAGGATTGAAGAAGGAATGACAGGTGAAAGTGCCGAGACCACCACACTCCAAGTCCTAAACGCAAAAACGTGATAAGAGGTTTTGAGCATTAGATCTTGCCATTTGGTTTTTTTGGTTAGGTACCGGTACTGGTTCTGTTTCCTTGGTTTTTATGTTTTGGGTTATAGAAATATAAGAACGGTTTAGCATATTTGTCAAATTCAGTTTAATTACGGTTTGATTTTTTTTTTTTTTTTGAGTTTTGGTTTGGTGCTAATAAAAAATATCCAAAATTGGTTAATTTTGATTCTGATTTGGTTCGAAATTTTAAGATAATTTAAATAAAAATATTGAATAACTAAAATAATTTTATATAATTTAGATAGTTCGTTTATTTAGGAAAGTTTGATTCTATTTTATATTAGATATTTATAAATATAAATTTTAACACTATGTTTAAAAAAATTGAATTTCAACTGTTCGGTTTTCATTTAGTTTTGTGAATTCGATTCAGAAAAACATCTGAGGCCTGTTCTGTCTAAATGTGGGTCATACGTTGGTCTGTCTCTATGTGGGTCATACGTAAACGTTAAAAAGGCTTAAAGAAAGCTCAAAAAGGCCTCGACTGGATCTCATGCCGATTGCCGACACAACATCCTTATTCAACAATTTCTCAATTAAAAAGGATTTTTCCAGGGATTAGTTTCATCATTACAAGACGTTTAGGGACAATTTCATAATTATAGAAATAAACAAACTTAGCAACCGAAATAAGTGGACAACAGTCCAACTTTACGCGGGAGTTGCCAAACAATGATTGGAACACCCAGAAGTCAAAACCAAAGTCATAACCTCGCCTACCAATAATATCACAACTACTAATTTGATTAAATTAAATCTCCCTCGATAATCCAACGCGCTTCCTCCGGATCTCACATAATCCTCACAGCTCAAACCAAAAACAAAAAAAAATGTGATTTGATTTTATTTCCGTGAAACAGATTCCGAAAAAACCCGCAGATGGAACACCTAAAACGCGGAATCTCGAGGCAATTCTCATCTCATGCATCGTTTCGCCGCACGCTCAGCCGCCAGTTCACGCGCCAATCATCTCACGATCCTCGCAACAACAACATGCGGTTCAGCTTCGGAAGGCAATCCTCCCTCGATCCGAATCTCCGTAGGAGTAGTCCTGAAGGAGGCTCCTCCGACCGCCCTCCTCAGCTCGCCGTCCCTGATAACCTCGACGCCACTATGCAGCTCCTCTTCGTCGCCTGTGGGGGAGACGTCGAAGGTGTTCGGGATCTGCTTGATGAAGGGGTCGACGTTAATAGCATCGATCTCGATGGTCGTACCGCTCTGCACATCGCTGCTTGTGAAGGCCACGTGGAGGTTGTGAAGCTTTTGCTGACGAGGAAGGCTAACATTGATGCTCGTGATCGTTGGGGAAGCACGGTAATGTGAATGTCCTTTTTTTTTTAACTTTCTTTGACCTTAATATTATTATTTTTGTGTGTGCTTTTTTATCTGAAATTTTGGGTGGTGGTTGTGTGGATAGGCAGCTGCTGATGCTAAGTTCTATGGGAACATGGACGTTTACAACATTTTGAAAGCTCGTGGAGCCAAAGTTCCGGTATGTCTCAAGTAAACATGAGCATTTTGGATTTTGGAGTTTAATTCGAATCGTTTATTTCGGATATTGGATAATTTGTAAGAGGAATTTAGAATCCAGTTAGTAACCGACAAAAAAAAAGCAATTTGGATCGGTTTGGTTAGTCTGTGGTTCGACTAATAAAACTAAACTAGCTAATATTCTAAAAATTTAAAGTTTAGATTGGTTCAGTCCGGTTAGTTTTTTGGGTATTTTAGGTAACATATCGTGTAATACGAACCAATTTACATGGTTTCTAATAAAAGTATAGGATAATTCAAATGATTTTAGATATTTCAGATAAAAAATATTTGGATGTTTTCAGATAATTCTGTTAATTTTGGATAGTTTAATCTCTTTTAGTTCTTTTTGAATATTTTTATAGGTTTATAAATTATATTTATAGAAATTTGATTATTTTTATTTAAATTAATTAATATTTTAAATATAAAGTTATATTTTCTAATTCGGATACTCATTCGGTTTTTTTTAAATTTGGTTCTGGTTCGGCTTAAATATTTCAGATGTAAAAATATAAAAACCATCTGGATATTTGTGAGTTACAGTCCGGTCTTGTTTTTGTTTTGTTTGCTCCTTTGAATCTGGGCTAAAATATCAGTCCTAGTTTCATGTCTCATGAATCTCAAGGCCGGAGGACCCTTCCTTTCCATATATCTCAATACGTGTAGTTACTTTTTGTTTTGGTTTTAGAAAACCAAAAGGACACCGATGGTTGTGGCGAATCCTCGTGAAGTTCCTGAATATGAGTTGAATCCACAAGAACTTCAGGTTCGGAAAGCTGATGGTATCTCAAAGGCAAGGGCTCTTTTTGCTTCACTTTTTCAGTTGATGATGTTTTTGGTTTTCTAGTTTGTATGGTCTTAACAAAATACTACTCTTACCAGGGAATCTATCAAGTGGCTAAGTGGAATGGGACTAAGGTATCTGTAAAGATACTTGATAAGGATCTCTACAAGGATAATGAAACCATGTACGTGTTACTCTTCTCTTAGATTTGAGTATCTGTCTAAGTTAGCACATAGATCAAGAGCGATTTTCAATTTTTTTTCTTACGCTAAGCTATTGATAGTTGAAATTTGTTATGCTCTTTGTGATTATGAAATGTATAAGCTGTAAGATATTAAATCATAGTTCTTGTAGTCTTTGGAATTTACTTCATTCCCTCTGTTTTAATGGGTTACGTTTTTTTCTGAAACTGTTATATTACTTTTACCTACAGAGAGGCCTTCAAACACGAACTTACTTTATTAGAAAAGGTTCGTCATCCTAATGTTGTGCAATTTGTTGGAGCTGTTACTCAAAATGTCCCCATGATGATTGTGTCTGAGTATCATCCTAAAGTAAGCATCTCCCTCTTTTTACACCTTACAAGATTTGTCACACTCATTAATCAATTTTTGGATTCTAGGATATAATTTCTTTCGGCTTGGGGGTAACTTGCAGGGTGACCTTGGGAGCTATCTCCAAAAGAAAGGACGCCTTTCTCCATCCAAAGTTCTAAGATTTGCCCTCGATATAGCCAGGCATGTACCCTTTTTTTCCAAGATTGTATTCAAGTTTACACTGTTTTTATATGTCTTCTGAACAAATCATTTGGCTCTTCTCAGGGGAATGAATTATCTCCACGAGTGTAAGCCAGAACTAGTAATCCATTGTGATCTAAAACCCAAGTAAGATAAACTAAATAAAGAAGCATCTCTATGTGAAAATATTTAGTGAACATACTTTGGACCTCTTGTTAACTAATTTTTGCAACTTCTTGTAAGGTGGCAGAAATATTATGCTGGATAATGGAAAACATTTGAAGGTGGCAGGATTTGGATCGATAAGTTTTACAAAGCTATCGCCTGATAAATCAAGACTCCTTAATCACGGGGCACATATAGATCTTTCAAGTAAGTGCCCATATATTATACCATCTGATAAATTTACTATCGACAAGAGTTGTATAGCTCAGAATTGAGGGCATGTGATGTACATCAAACATCTGTATTTCTGAGAAGCTTTGATACAAGTACAAAAAAGCTGTTCTACTTTTGCAATACTGATTTAATAATGAGCCTATTGTTTGCAGACTACTGTGTGGCGCCTGAGATTTACAAAAATGAAATATTTGACAGAAGTGTGGATTCATACTCTTTTGGTGTCCTATTATATGAGGTATGCACCTTATGATTACCATTAATGTCATGTATTCGTGATAATACTGCTCATCTTCATTTCTTGATTTTACTGTATCTTGTTTGAGTTAATATTTAAAATTATACAGATGATTGAAGGGCAACCTTTCCATCCTAAGCCCCCAGAGGAGGCAGTGAAGCTAATGTGTTTGGAAGGAAGAAGACCTTCCTTTAAGGCCAAGTCCAAAAATTGTCCCCAAGAGATGAGAGAGTAAATGCACATATCTTCTATTTATCAAATTAGTAACATAGATTGCTTGGTGTACAGTAACCATCATTTGCTTGGTCCTTGATCCTAATAATCAACCTCTACTAACGTATTGTTTCAATTTTTTTTTTTTAATAATAAACAGATTGATTGAAGAGTGCTGGGATGCCGAAGCTGTTGTTAGACCGACATTTTCTGAGATCATAGTTCGATTGGATAGGATCTTCCTACACTGCTCAAAACAAGGGTGGTGGAAAGAGAAATTCAAGTTTCCTTGGTAAAAAAAGTTCTTTCTCTTTGGCAACTCTAGCATTTATGTTTAGCAATTCAGAGCCAATCTCTCATATGTTTTTGAGTTTATTTCTAAAAACCAAATGGATGATTTCTCAGGAAATAATAGAGAGAAGTGGGAGAGGTTTAACTCAGAAACACAAAGAAGTCAGCAATTCAAGAGCTCACTTTCTCATGCTTACAATAAAAAACGGTACAAAGAATACAAAAAGAAACGGTGCGCCCTCTCCCATATGTCTATGTCTTGTTGTGTAAGAACAATGTATTACGTCGGAAAGTATACTTCATTGAGCTATATAGAGACTTCTCTAATGCACAGAACTGAGCATTACGAAATTACAATGTATCATTTTCATGTAAATAGCAAGAAAGCTCTTCATTCATATACCAAGAGTCTGATTTCTCACGAAATTGTACAGTAAGACCAGTAGAGCTTTAACTCTGAAACACTCCAACCAGAATCTAACCGACATAGAAGTCGTTATTCGGTAATAAACTAACAAACGGAACAACACTTGGATCATGTTCTCAAGTCAAAAGAGCAACAAACTCATTAATGTTCTTGTCGGAAGTACCTCCTTCAGAGATAGCCTCACGAGCCAACACCTTTAACTTCTCAACATTCTTCCTCATCTCTTTCCCTTTCTCTCCTTCCATAACCTCAACAATGCATCTCGCTATCTCTTCCTTACTCGCAAACCCTTCGTCATCAGCCTTCACTCTAACCCCTATCTTCCACACATCTTCTATAAACTTAGCGTTCGTCGGCTGATCCGTCCACTGAGGCATCCCAACCAATGGAACCCCTAAGCATAACGCCTCCAACGTCGAGTTCCATCCACAGTGCGTCACGAAACATCCAACAGAGTCATGTGATAAAACCTCAAGCTGAGGAACCCACTTAGCCACCAGTCCATAGTCTTTCTCCAAAGCCTCTTCCACAAAACCAGATGGTAACTTGCTTCTCTCCGAATCTCTAACAGACCACAAGAAGCTGTATCCGGTTTGTCTAATCGCCATTGCGGTTTCCTTCATCTGATTCTCACTCAAAGCCGCCAATGTCCCAAACGCCACGTATACCACCGACCTCGCCGGTTTACTCGCTAGCCACCTCAAGACAGACTCATCCGGCTCAGTCTTGAAATCTCCAAGGTTGTAATCTTTGTCTTCTGGCAACCGGTTATCCAAGAACTTGGAGGGAACCATCGGTCCAATGTTCTTCACTGGCCATTGATCACTCATCCATTTCACTACCTAGAAAACACGTTCCACAAAATAATATTAACGAAACTACCTTCTCAAAGCCTGAGCCAGTCTTGAGCATAGCGAAATGAATCATTCGCATATGGTATATTAGTGGTTAATATGTGTATATAATTTCAGCTCCCAAATTGATATTATCAAATAGAAATTGTTGCCCATTTCACCTTAGGTTCAAGTTGATCAAAAGTGTTGCAAAGGATCAAATCAGCTCGCCGCAAGTTAGAGAACTGGCTAACCACAAGTTCGAATAATAGAGGGTAAGACCCCTTCTCGCGTGCGAAAGAAGGAAGATCATTTTGGCTTAACAATGGGAAGGCCGGAAACGAGGCAAGCGTCGGGTTCTCGTGCTTATCATCGGGGACATGATAGGTTCCTTCGTTGATGTGGTGGTAAACAAGACTTGCCAGCCATGGCTGAGTGGAATAAGCTACTACGTATAGACCCAACTCCTTGGCTACGTCCAGTGCAAAGGGCATGAAGGGATCATAGATCAGAGCTTTTGGAGGGTTGCTCGTTAACTTCTCCCTGCATAAATACATATATACATGAGCATGATACTTTTTTTTTTTTTGAGCATGATACTTGGTGCTAAATAATATTTTCATTTTGAATAATTCTTTAAGTTATTAAAATAGAAGCTCTGTTTTTATGGCGTTTAGATCATTCTTCCTTATTCTTTGAACTTTTTAGCTTTCCACTTTTCTTTTTAAAGTAAAATTAACTTTACGTGTTAAGCTGGAAAGTTCGTTCAAAAACTTATACCTAGAGATGAAATCCGTGAGGCTGCGAGTAGTAGAGTTAACGAAACGTTGAGGTTCGTTGAACTTGGTTTGAGGGTTTTCGTGTGACAGGAAACCGTCGTGGATTGTGTGGACAGTGATGGAATATTCGTAGGTATTGTAAGGTTCACGGTGGTTGTTGGAGGCGATGATGAGTGTTACGGTGAGTCCCTTTTTGGATAACCGTTTAGAGAGTTGGATCATTGGGTTGATGTGCCCTTGAAAGGGATAAGGAAACACCAGCACATGACCGCTTGCTCCACTCATTTTTGTATGGTTAAGAGCCAAAGAAACTATAAGTGGGTGATATGGTCTAATTCAACTAACCATCCGATATATTTATTATATTATTTTTATTTATTTATTTATTTTAGATATATAGTAGAATGACTTACTAATTAAGTTACTAAAATCAATTAAATGACAGTTTTGAATATGCTAAAACCAATTTAAGTAAATTAATAATATTTCATCTTTTATATTTTTCACATATTTCATAATCTGTAAAAATCATTGAACTATGTGACTCAAAAGCAACATTATTCTAAAACGTAAAACTTTGAGTTTTTGTGGACATTTGATTATGGGTGAAATTGGGAGAGGATGAAGCCATGAAGGTTCATCATGTCATTATTATTAGCAATATAATTAGTTGTAAGCGACTTTAATGAAGTAGTAGTACCAGTTATTAAAAGCAAAAAGTAAATGACTTTCAAAATCTGTAAGAAAAGGTCAAATTAAAAGAAATGAACTTGTACCTAGAGATGAAATCGGTGAGGCTACGAGTGGTAGAGACGTTGAAACGTAGAGGATCTTTGATCTTGGTGAGAGGGTGTTCGTGCGGAAGGAAACCGTCGTGGATGGTGTGGACGGTGATGGAGTAGTCGTCGGAGGTGTAGGGTTCACGGTGGGTGTTAGAGGCAATGAGGAGTGAAACGGTGAGTCCCTTTTTGGATAAGCGTTTGGAGAGTTGCATCATTGGATTAATGTGTCCTTGTAATGGATATGGGAAAAACAGTAAGTGGCCGTGTGCAGCTTCACCCATTTCTTCTATGTTTTTTTTTTTTTGCCGAGAGACGCAGAAAACAAGAAGTGGGTGATGATTGATATGTTCTAATTCTACTCTCTCCTATGTACTAGTATTTAGGATTCCTTGTAGTTATGTCTCGTTAGTTACAATGTTGGATAAGCAAAAAAAATAAAATTTCAGAGTATGTTTCAATTATTTTCTTTATTTTTCAACTTGGTAGATTATCTCATTATACATTTTGAAGAAATACTTCTGTTTCTTTGTTTCATCTTCTTTGTTTTTGTGGCGCATGTTTTTTCGTGTTATTATTATGTATTTTGTTTCTATGGACTTCAAAAAAAAATTGTGGACCAGCTTAAAAAGGGACATGGACAAAGAAATGCAAGGTTCTTACATAGTATTTCAGCTTAAAACTGTTAGTGAAAATAAAATATAAGATGAAACATAAGATAAAAAAGGTGATTTTTTTAAATAACCTGGAAATATTTCGGGATTATGGAAGAGCACAGACTAATCTCGAAAAAGGGATGTAACCACATGTAAACTTTATCTCTAAATATACAAATGATATATAATCATGGGTCCATATCTATGTTGGTGTCCAGAAATAATATGATTTAGTTTTGCATAGCAAATGGATCGAATTTTAGAATTCAAGAAATGCATGCCATGCTACTACAATGTGTCATTTTCTTAATTGATCCATTTTTATTTTGTAATATTAAAGTTAGAAAATAAAATTAAACTAAAGAAAAATATCATATTGTTTTGATTATATACTGTAATAAAAATACTATAGGGATAGAGGTGCTAATGTTTAGTTTTTATATGGAGCATTGAGTTCTCTCAGTTCCAATAAAACTCTTACGTTTCCATCTATATAGTTTTGCTGTTCCGTCTAGACGTTTGATTGGTAAGAAAACACTCCATATTGTTCTGTTTACAGATTTTCTAGCCGAAGGTTAATATAAATTTCATTGACAAATATTGAAAGGAGGAAACATCTACTGGCCTAGATAATTTTTGTAAGAAACGGCATTGGTTTTGGTTCACCCAAAATTGATGGAGCAGAAGGCAATGAGGTGGCAACAATTAGGGTATAATGTAAACAATATCACAAACTCTAAGGTGCTTTGCACAAAAAACATAAAACTGAAGCTGAGAAACCTCAGTTACAACTTGCATCTTCCTTAGACCATGTTCACAAACTTTTATCTTGTGGTGGAAGTCATAGAGTCTGTTGTTATTGTGCTTTCATTGTGCTCTACATCAGCAAGACCATTCTCCAAAGCTTTCACCAGATTTTCGAAGTAGGTTTTGGTTACTGTAGTTAGACCAGTCAATTTCCTGCGGAAAAAATCAAAATCTTTAGACGGATCTTGGATTTCGCTGACAAACTGTTTAAACTCCACTTCTGCACAATGATGAAGCCTCTCCAAACCAACTTGAGCTTCCCCTTGCAAATACTCGAAAAATTGTTTCTTGGCATGTTCATGTTGAGGAAGGTAGTATCCATATGCAAATGTCCATTTCAATACCCTCCTACATTCGATGATCTGCAATCGTAAAATGAGTCACATGAAAACCTCCCAAATGAAAATGATTGCAAGCTTTTACTAATCACACTTTTAGAGAAATTAAGCTTTCTATTCATCGATTCCACAAGAATTATCATGAAAAATATAATTGTGAAACCGTGGTTATGGTCTAGTTTTCAGTTAACCTATAACATTTCCATATTCCATTCTGCATAAAGATAAAGGAAAACAAATATACAATTTCTACACCAAGTTATAAAATTAGTCTTAGTTATTTAGTTATGTATATATCTACTAACCTGAAGCCATGCATCTACAATGAATTGAAGCTGAGTTTCTGGTGTTTTCTGTTTGTCACTAAGCTGCTTAAGTTGCACCGATTGCAACTTCTCCAAATCTCTCTTAGCCGTTAGTCTTGACGATTCATTGCTTGCCCATCTTTCATAATAGTGCATGTATCTATCCAAGGCAGCTCCCGCCATTTCTCTCTTGTTTTCAGCCTCATCACCACCCTTAAACTTGTTGCAATCCCCACCACAGGGATATGCACGAAGACAGATCCAACAAAACTCAAAATTGCAAGGCGCTACGCATGTCATATGGCTGCATCCCAGGTTCTTCTCGATCTGACGTTTGCATTTGGGACAAGGCTTCGTATTCGCAAGTATCCAATTCGTGTTCTCGGATTCTTCATTGTTCTTGAATATCCATTTCGACACCGTCTGGCAATCCACAGGACGGTGAGCATCTTCGCTACAGTTCCAACAAAAGTCGTAAGAACACAAACAAGAAACATCGTAGTTTTCACTTCCACTTCCAAAATCAACCGCGTATTCGCATCCCGGTGATGGACACCATTTGATCTTTTTTCCGCTGGCTTCAACATAAGACCTAAAGAAATATCTATAATACTTCTCCTTATCCTCTTCATTAGATATGAACTTATCGATCATATCTTGGCCAACCACGGCAGAACAAGAAGGCTGAGGACATTTAACCGCCAAACAAGCAGGACCACCTGTGATTTTTGCAGTGATGTAGCCGGTCCAACAAGTCATGCAATAAGGATGACCACAAGACACCGTTGCAATGTCCTTTTGAAGATAGGACTCAAAGCAAATTCCACATATAATATTCGCGACTTCTCTGTGATTAAGATCAACAACGACAGGCTCCTTCAATATACCGACGGCTTTACGGACTCTCTCTTCATCTGTAAATCATTCTTCCTTGAGCACAACGTAACTTAGGTGAGATGCAGAATCGTTGTCCATTTCTTCCTCGGCGAATCCATGATCACCGTCCTCACTGTATAAATTATCTTCACGACCTGATTCAGTATCGAGCATGCAATCATCATCCGAATAATCCATGATCCGATCAAGAGACAGTAGCCCCTAAAATGATTTTGAAATTTATACAGGAAGCAGACAAAACCCAAAACCCTGTTCTTCTGTCTCGTGATTAGGGTTTCAGTCAGTCTTGAGAACTTTTCTTTTGGTGGTGGGCTTGCGAGTTCTCTCTTCATCTCGTTTTATAAGATTCCGTATCCACGTCGTATAATACTTAACCAATGAGTTTTCAACACGTGGGACGCATTAAGTTTAAGTAACGACTAAAAAAGGAAAACTCTGAAACTGAAACGTATACAAGAAGAAAGAAATTGGTATTTTCAAATAAGACACTGGCCATTGTTATTAATTAGAATAATTTTAATAAGTATCAAAGATTTTCAAGATTTTGTTCAAAAACCGTAGATTTTGTTCTAAACATAGATTTTTATTAATGTTTTCTCATTAATATCAAGAAGTAGTATCTGCTCTCTAGGATTTTTTTTTAATTAATCTTCTCTTTTTTTGGAAAACTTTTTTTTTGGAACACTTTTATTAATCTTCTCATTAATATTAAAAGTATTTGCTCTAAGGAGTTAAGTCTAATTCAACAACTGGCGATAAACTATACATTGGATCAGCAGATCTGATTGAGAGACCATGTTAATTTTTGTCAAAAGTAAAAGTATATATTTTGGACTGAGCGAAGTAGTTTAATTAGTACTAAAATTAATCTATGAAAAACGATAACAAATCCACCAAATATTGTTAGCCAAACAAAAAGTTAGATGGAACATAACAGAGTAATGCTTGACATAAAACTATGTAGTTTCGGGTCTGGTAATCCAATATATTTGCAAACAATCTAAGTTTACATCTATAGAGTTTAAATGTGTGTGAAGAAGCGGTACTAAAGCAGCGGATTGTCTTGTGGAGAAAACATGTCCTGGGACGACTCTGTTTATGGTGTTATAATATATGATGATGTATTGATAGTAAAAAGGAATTTTTGTTTAGTTCTAAACCTCTAATTCATATGGAGACTTTAAAATTATTAAGATAAAGCCATAAAGGGTTTTGTTTAGTGAGAAGATCTCTAATTTGTTTAAGCATAAAAAAAAGATCTCTAATTTGTATATGGAGGCTTTCAAATTAGACTCATTCTTCTTCCTCATTTCTTCTCTAAAACCAGTCGCCTTTGACTTCATTCTCTTCTTCAGCATCTCATCAGCTATCTTCAGCATCTCATCAGTTATCTGACTTTTGTTTTATCAGGTGCAACTAGAAGAAGGTCAGAATTTAGTTTAAAAAGAATAAAAGCATTCCTTGGCCTGGGCATAAAATCCGGAACCCGAAATCCAAACCGAACCCGAACCGAAAAATCTGACCCGTTATCCGACCCGAAATGTAAAAATACCTGAACGGGTTTTGTAGGGTGGTATAAAAAGTATCCGAACCCGAAATGTTATTAACCAAACCCGAACGGGTAACCCAAAAACCCGAAACTAATAGTTAATATAAATATTTTGAAATATATATATATATATAAGTATTTTAGTTATTAAATTTAATATTCGTGGTAATATGATATATAATAATAAATATTAACAATATTAAAAATGTTTTAAGTACACAATTAGTTATAAATAATTAGTTTATAATTTGTTCATTGGAATAGCAAGTCTATTCTCTATAATGTATATTGTTTACAAATAATGTTTGTTTTCATACTTGATTTAACATTTTATTGTTATTTTAACAATTTTATGTGTGATAGATTAATTTTTATTAATTTAGTTGTTTTTCTTTACGTTTTTCTTTACGTTTTTGTTTTTTTTTTGTTATATCCGAACCGATATAACCCGAATCCGAATGATATATGGTTAATTTATGGATTTTAGGACGCAATATAATTTTTAACCTAACCCGAAATGTTATTATCCGAACCCGATCCGTACTAATGAAATTTTACTATGGGACCTAAGAGCGTAAACCCGAAAACCTGAGAATCCGAGAACCCGATCCGAATGCCAACGGGTACCCGAACGCCCAGGCCTAGGCATTCCACATGTTTCTTGTTTTCTTCAATTTTTTCTGTGATCATATCTTCTATTGAGTTTCTAATCTATTATCTGGACAGAGATTGGGACTGAAAATGTTTTTACCTTGACGCTCAAAGATGCTGAAAGCAGTGAATCATTGTGTGTTGATAAAACATGTTTTTGCACGTTATTCTATAATATGAGTTTCAAAGAGCTAGAAAAAAAAGTGGTGGAGTGACCAGACTAAAGTAAAACAACTTATGAATGGATGATGAAAAAGTTAAACCGGCAGAGAAAATACATTTACCATATACCAAACCTGAGCAAGAGGACTTGAGAAGCCTAGATGTGCATCCTCAACGAGAGGAGGAGAGGGCTAGCTTGAAAAAGGAATCTCAAACTCTGGACGAGAGAAACTATCAAACCCGTCAGATAGAGCAAAAAACCAATTTTAATGTTCTCTGAATTTTTGCCAAAGCAAGATCAGGCTTCATAAGTAAAAAGGAGTGCAAATTCCATTATGCTAAATAATTATTAGGAAATAAGGTTTAAAAAGTCACAGATTCTAAATCCTTGCCATTAAAAAAAACATAAAGCACAGATAGTACTTGAAACCAAGAGATCTCAGCTACTTGGATCTTCTTCATACCATTTTATACCAACTTTTGTCTTTTAGACCCTTTTGCTGATTTGGTGTCATTGTCTTCCACATCAGCAAGACCATTCGCCAAAGCTTTCACAAGATTTTCGAAATAGGTTTTGGTTACTTTAGTCAAACGAATTAACTTCCACCTGAAATTTTCGAAATTTTTAGAGAAATCTTCAGTTTCCTTGACGAGCTGTTTAAACTCCAACTCTGCACAATCATGTAGCCTCTCCAGACCAACTTCAGCTTCTCCTTGTAAATACTCGAAAAATCGTTTCTTGGTACTCTCCTGCTCAGGAAGGTAGTATCCATATGCATATGTCCATTTCAAGACCCTTCTGCATTCGATGATCTACAAACGCAAGATCAG
This sequence comes from Raphanus sativus, assembly GCF_000801105.2. Taxonomy (NCBI): domain Eukaryota; kingdom Viridiplantae; phylum Streptophyta; class Magnoliopsida; order Brassicales; family Brassicaceae; genus Raphanus; species Raphanus sativus. The sequence goes on along the minus strand of NC_079514.1, from coordinate 37,640,900 downwards.
CACGATACATAGATTTGCTTTTGAGAAAAATGTTATAATACAAAGTCCCACTTAGAGTCTCATTACTAACTCTTATATATAACGGTAGAGTGGTTGCAATTTTCTTTACCATTCACACGCTTTAAGTTAAATAATGTTTTATGCTCATCGGTTGCAACAATTAAAGTTTTCGAAATATGCATTTTTGAAGCCGACGTTAATCTACTTTCCGATGTTATTCTCTCCCAACCTTCCATTCTACATAACTTGTCTTCAGTTAAATGTTGCCAAAGTCTTAGTTATTTAAATATATGTATCCACTAACCTGAAGCCATGCCTCTAAGGTGAACTGGAGCTGAGTTTCCGGTATGTCATATTTGGCATTCATGTTTTTAAGCTGCACCGATTGTAATTTCTTCAAATCTGCCATAGCCATTACCCTCGAAGATTGATTGCTTACCCATCTTTCGTAATAATGCATGTATCTATCGATTGCCTTTTTCGCCCTTTTTCGCTTAACTTCACTCTCACTATCACCCTTAAAGTTGTGGCAATACGTGTGATTATTCCATGGACCAAGACAAGCCCAACAAAATTGATGTTTGCAAATAGAGCAGCTCATATGGTTGCATCCCTGGTTCTTCTCGATCTGACGTTTGCAGTTAGGACAAGGCTTTGTATTGGCAAGTATCCAAGTCGTGTTCTCGGATTCATCATTGTTCTTGAATATCCACTTCGCCACCGTACCGCAATCCACGGGGCGGTGAGCTTCTTCACAACAGTTCCAGCAAAAGTCATAGGAACACAAACAAGAGACATCATAGTTTTCACTTTCACCTCCAAAATCTACAGCGTATTCGCATCCCGGTGAAGGGCACCATTTGACCTTTTTACGGCTCGATTCTACATAAGACCTAAGAAAGTACCGGTAGAACTTTTCCTTATCTTCTTCCTTCGTTATAAGACTATTGATCATATCTTGACCAACCACAGCAGAACAAGAAGGCTCAGGACATTGAACCGTTAAGCATCCAGGACCATCGTTGATTTTCGAAGTGATGTAACCGGTCCAGCAAGTCTTGCAATAAGGATGACCACAAGAAACCGTTGCGATTTCCTTCTGAAGATACAAATCAAAGCAAATCCCACATTCAATATTCACTTTGTCGTTTAGATCAAAAGCAACAACAACAGGCTCCTTCAATAAACCGACGCTTTTGCGGACCTTGTCTTCATCCGTGAACCATTCATCTTCAACTTTACTAACACTCCACTGATAGTGAAGAAGCAGAGCGATCGCTTCGACTTGGTTTATAGAGAGAAGCGTAGAAACTTGTTCGATATGGGTCCTTTGATGCTCATGAATGTCTTCTTCCTTGAGAACTACGTAACCTAGCTGAGATGTGGAATCCTTGTCATTTTCTTCCTCGGCTAATAATCCAGAATCACTGTCGGCCATGTTGTCACTGTATAAATTATCTTCACCTGATTCATTATCAAGCATGCCATCATCATCCGAATAATCCATGATCGAGTGGTGCAAACCCCTAAGAAGATACGAAACTAAATCCCTTTTTCTTCTCGCTCGGAGCTAGGATTTCGCTCTACAAAGTTCTGTCTCTCTCTTTTTTCTGTGGCCACCAAACTCTCTTCTCGTCATTTCGTTTAATATAGGCTTCCGTATCCACGTCGTATAAATAGTTAACCAATCACTTATGTCCACGTGTTCCCTTTAAAGCTTTGAGTAACGTCTGAAGAACGAAACTCATATGTCAGAACCAATAGACGTTCGCCACATTTAACTGAAACGTATATACAAGTACCTAAAAATCAAACACTTTTTGAGATTTAGCTATCGAAAAATATCCTATATTTAAGGAAATGCCGCAATTTTGTGAGGATTTTTGGGTATACAGATTTTAACTAGTCAATCGTTGGTAGTTGTTATCAAACATAATTTAACCTCCGAAGTCTATGATATTCAAGATATGGTTTTGAAACTATTAGATTTTCTTATACTGAGATATAGTACTTTTTATTATTATTTATAAAATAAACGGAGGTTAACGAAATAGATTAAATAAGAATAAAAGTGATGTTTTGGAATGGATTTGATTTTTCAAATCAAATTCAGTTGAAGTGGATGGTCCATGGATACATCAAAAAATGATCAAATATAAAAATTTTGGCACTCAAACACTTGTACATTTTATAAACTCAATGTGCCTTCGTTTAGTACCTGATAATGGAGTTCCCAGATCAGAGGAATTCAAGCTGCTAATAACAGTCCACATCCCAATCTTCACTTTCATTTAGCAAAGAAGAACCAACCTAGATTATTAATTTAATAGCTTGTTCAATTTTTCTTCTTCAACGAGCATGACAGAGATGTGAATCAATCATCTTTCAAACCTTTCCTCTTTCGCTGGTAGTTAATTGTAATTTTGGTAATCCATGGGTATTCTTTCCAGATTGGACTTGTAAAATAATGGGCTATTTTACCCATTATAAGTTTAACACATCAATACTTTGTATCATATATGATTAAAAAGCTTGTAACAAAAAAAATACTGCTACTATCTCACCTAGTTTTCCAAGCAAAAAGATGGCTCATATTAGCAAAGACTAGTGAAATCTCTAATTTCTAAAAAGTAAGTTTTCTTTCAATTGATGATAAAATATTGGGACTCTAAAATATTTTAGTGATAGGTATGTTTATGGAATTTACTAAGAAAACAAATATCCAAAAATAAGAACACAAAACTTAACTTTTTGGTTTCTCTATTTTTTCCAATCCCCGAAATTTATCTAGCTTAAATATTTTTCACGTTGTCCATACCAAAGCCAACACCGAAACAAACACACAGTTACATTATAAAATTCTTAGTTTTCTGGAACTCCACAAACACATTTTTAAGCATCACACATTATTACGATCAGTTTACCTAGCAATTTTAGCAACAAACTCATCAATATTCTTATCGGAGTTTCCTCCTTCAGCCAAAGCTTCTTTTGCAAATTCCATTAATCTTAGAGCATTCTTTCTAATCTCTTTCCCTTTCTCCGACGTCTCCTCCATAACTTCACCAACACATCTCACAATCTCTTCCTTCGTGACAAACCCATCTTTATCTGTCTTAACCCTAACTCCAACCTTCCACACATCTTCTATAAACTTAGCATTAGTCGGCTGATCACTATAAGCCGGCATTCCAATCAGAGCCACTCCTAAGCTCAATGCTTCTAGAGTTGAATTCCATCCACAATGGGTCATGAAACAACCAATCGAGTGATGCTCAAGAACCTGTAGCTGAGGACTCCAATTCACTATCAGCCCTCTCTCACCAATTTCCTCTATGTAATTGTTTGGGAGCTTCTTTGTCTCTGTTTCTCTAACCACCCATAAGAAATTATGGCCAGTTTGTTTTAGACCGGCGGCAACTTCAATCATTTGATCCTCTTTTAGAACCGCTAAGCTTCCAAATGAGACATAGATCACTGAACCAGACGGTTTTGAGTCAAGCCAATCAAGGCATTCGTTGACTTGAGCATTGAAGAGACTGATTCCATAGTCTTTGTCCCCTGCTAATCGTTTGTCTAAGTACATTGATGGAATCATTGGTCCTATATTCTTGACAGGCCATTGGTTCTTCATCCATTCAAGCACCTGGAAAACAAGAGGTATCATATCAGTAAATACATGCAATAAGAGAAACGTTAGTATCGCTGGATTGCATATACACTTGCTAGATTAGTTCATAATCAAACCAAAACAATTGCATCCATGCATATATTCTACTATATAACTTTGATTGGAAACGGGTTTGGTACAAATCTTAGTTACTAATAGAACTCATGTCATTTTATAAATTTCACGTTGTTGAATGATTATGTTCTCATATATGTGTTATATATTTATTATAATAGTGCGGTTTCTTCAAAATTCACATTTCTATAGTTTAATCCAAAAGAAAAGTTGTGAAGTAAAAAGAATAATTATGAAAAAGAATGACAAATTTTTACGCTTATGCTTCTCGAATTATTTTTATTTTCTAGATCACATGAGAACACATAATAAAGTGTTACATATATCTAGATGAAATTATATTTGAAACTATAAGCCTGATTCATTTACGACTCTAAATAAAATACTACTAGAGTTTACCCCGCACATTCGTGCAAGTGTTTTTTCACTTTATAAACTTTGATATTATCGTTATTTATTATAATAGTGTGGTTTCTTCAAAAGTTCACATTTCTATAGTTTAACCCAAAAGAAAATTTGTGAAATAAAAAAGAATAATTAAGAAAAAGAATGATATTTTTTTATGATTATGCTTCTCGAATTATTTTATTTTCTAGATCACATGAGAACACATAATAAAGTGTTAAATATATCTAAATGAAATTATATTTGAAAGTAAAAGCCTGATTCATTTACGACTCCAAATAAACCAATGCTAGAGTTTAACCCGTACATTCGTGCATGTGTTTTTTCATTTTATAAATTTTGATATTATCGTAAATTTTTTTAATATATGATTTATATTTTAGTGTTATGTTTTGTATAACTATTAAATCATATTGTTTAGATTTTTATTTCTTTATTAATATATAGTGATTTATTTTTTTTGTTTTACCTTTTTATTAAATGTTATTACATTTTTGAGTTTGGTACAACTAATATATAATTTAAAATAATCAAATTAAGAATCTTCTTCAACATATGATTTTATAACTTTATTTTGGTATAAAATATTACGTAGTTAACACTTGTTTAATGGTAAAATGATAATTTATGTAAATGAAATCATTTTAAAAAGGTTAATATAATACTTCTAATTTAATATAATACATACTATAATTATAAATTTATAAAAAAGCATAGAACTTTTTTTTGTTTATAATAAAATTTAATTAATATTGTATTATTAATTACAAGATTAATTAATGCATTATTTAATATAAAAAATAAAAGTTTAGTGGGACTTTTTTTTAGATTTTTCTCAACACATTTTGTTATAACCAAAAGTAAAATTCAAATTTGTAGTTAAAATTGATCTATTGATTATTATGTTATATTATGTAATTAATGAAATTGATCTATTATGACTTTTTATGGCAGATAGAAATAGTACTTTTTAATAGAAAAGATACATTTTTTTTTGCTTATGTTTAGCTTATTTTACAATTATGCTTAATATTTAGCTTGTGTTAATGACGGCAAATACGTATGTTTTGTTAGCTTAACGCCGTAGCCATATGTTACACTCTTTAAAGTTATCAACTTTTGTGTTTTCTAAAAATAAGGGGACCTATATTTCATTTTCAAAATATTCATACCCCAAAAAGACAATTTAAGAAGTTGGGTAAAATGTGTAAACCAAACCGGTTCGACAAAACCTAAAAGTTCTTGGAGTAAAACGTTTGTTTTTGTCCAGAACATCATGGCCCAATAGTAAGGACGGGTTCTTTCCTGCACCCAGGTTGTGAGTTCGAACCTTGCTGTAGGGAACTAAGTCATGATTTCTGGACACCAACACGGATATGGGCCTATATTTTAGGGCTCATTTGCATATCCGGAGAAAGGATCTATCCGTAGGCTGCACCTTCCTTTGGGGATTAGTCTGGGCCCTTCCATAAGCCCGGGATATCCCCAGATTAATAAAAAAAAAAAAAGTTTGCTAGGAATCATATATGGTTTTGATCTCTGAATCAAATCTTTTTGGTTTAGAAATTCAAAATAAAAAGAAACAGAATCCAAAGTCTAGAATTTACGTTTTACGGTGGGATAAAACTAATTAACATGCAAGTATGGAGCATATATATCCCATTCATAATCTATAGTAATGAAATAGGTTAGATAGTTGTATGACCGAATCCAAAACTAATTCAAAATATTTTTTAGCTTTTGAATTTTTTCTCTCTAACTATTTTGGTACAAAACTACAACAAGTTTACAAAACTGCAATAGTATACTTTGTCAAAGTATCTACTCGTGGAAACCAATACTATAATACCGCAAGAACAACAACAATCATAAATTCATAACTGAGAATAATTAAATGTATTCTTTACAGCTAATAAACATTTGTAAATTTATTTTTAATGTATTTTATTACAGCTAGTAAACATTTATACGGAAAATTAATTTTACCCACTAGCCACTAGCGAGGAAGACATGACACATAAACTCAGATGTATATTACAATAATCAAATGGCCTATGGCACGGCACGTCTATATATGTTTTCTGGCTACATATTTGCCACGATAAAACCCACACAATTGGACAAGAACTGAAGAACACAGCTCGAGTGCAGATGCTTTCTTTTTTTTTTTTTTGAAAAAAAAATCTTTTGAATTTGCTACAAGTATAATTCAAAAAAAATTGCTATTAATAAAAAGTTTAATATATTTAATACTAATATTTCTCACATAATTAAAAATAAATAAGGTTATATTATGAACAAATTATACAGTGATGTATAGGACCCTTTTTCTTATTTTAGTTTACTCTCTTATCATTTGTTTTCTTTAAAATGATAATAATAATATTGAAATGATCTTTTATTTTTGATTTGAACGACAACATTGAAATGATCTTAGGGTATGATTGGTGATAAATAATTTAATTGGGCGAAAATAAAAATAGAAAATAAAAAGTGGAGAAATAGATTATTTGTTTTCACATCATTCTAATGGAGAGATGGTTCACCAAAACCCATATACTTTTATCTTTTTTTTTCCAATTTCACGTGAAAAATGTTAGAACGAGAGTAATAGTCAAATTCAGGACGGAGCATTTTATCTTTTAAATTTAAATTTAACTAGATTCGTTATTTATTTTGTTTTGATCAAAAAAATTTAGATATCCGTAAGTTTTTGAAGTAAAGCAAATATTAAAAATCAGTATTAGTTAAAAATGGAACAAAGACATCTATAATTTTATAATTTTAACATATATTTTACTTATAAAATATTATATTAAGAAAATAAAATAAAATATTTATAAAAAATTAAAATTTTCTAAAACATGTGTTTTATAAGAAATTGTATTAATTTTACGTTATCTTTATATTATGTTAAAAATATAAAACAAAATTTGTATAATAGTTTCTAAATTTACTTGTATTGAAAAAAATTCGGAAACTGTGTATCCGTATTTTTTCAAAATAAATCAAATAAAAAGTAAAATATCCGTGAAATGCGAAACAAATCATAAATACTAAAAATATGGTAATATTTTGCCCTTGTCCACCTCTAGTCAAATTCAGAGTAAAGTTTTACTCTATTAAAACTAACTCTAATGGCACCAAACACACAAAAATTTGGTATAATTTCATATTTCAGTGGAACACTAAAAATGAGATTATCCCACCAAATTTGGTGTAGAGGAATAGTGTTACACTATAACATTATTCATCACACCAATTTTTTAATATACATATTTTATTATGTTTCACTGAATGATATATATAGTTCAATTATTATTATTAATTAGTTCAAATTTGTAACTAAACATAAATATACTGTATTATTTTACATAATTAAATTATTTTTATTTTATTTTAAAGTAATAAATCACTAAGTTATTATTATCATTTTCTTTATGTTATAAAAAATATCATAGTATTTTTATTTTTAAATAAAAATCATTGAATGTTTATTATCATTTATTTTATTTTAAAATATTTATTATAATCTTTATTTAAATTATATTTAATACTATTAAATTCACCAAACTGTAAAAAAATATTTTTATTGTAGAATAAAGTTAAACCTGTATTACTAATTTATACATATTTTATTAAAAATAATTATATTATTTTGTTATGTGCATTCATAATTAATAATTTGTAATTTTTAATATAGTATTTTGTATAAAATAAATACATGTATAATATTGTTAAACTAAAATATATAAATGTAAATAAATTTATAAACATATATCTACAAAAGTTTAATAAACATAACACCAATTTGTGATAAATAACAATTATTTATCAATTTCAAATAATAAAAATAAAAAACTATTAAAATAAAAAATTATTAAAATAAAAATACTAAATATGATAAAAAAATACTAAATAATATTTAACATTATTTTGATGTAATATTTGGTGTTATAATTAAAAATGACAAAAATTTGACAATAAAACATTAGATTGAGTGTAATTTCAATAAATTTAGTGTCAGGAAATGCCCTAAGTACATACAGATAGTCACATCCTTAAAGGACTCATTTCGAGATGACCTCAGACATGTTACAAATTATCTGCACCTTGGGATGATCGCCAATTAATATCTTTCGGTTTCAGAGATGTCTTTTTGTAGTCTGAAAAAAATGATGAACCTTTTTTTCTGCTAAAATATTTTCTATTAAACTTTTTTTCTTCTTATTGTCTTTTTCCTATTATTTAATGGTATATACAAAACTATCGTTAAATTTCATTTTGTACACGAACCTAAATCTACAACCATATATTAATTAGATGAGTTATATTGTAAACTACCTCAATTTTAATTGAAATCTGCAACCTTTTCAAGATTTATAGCAAAAAGAAAAAGAAAAAAAATCTGCAACTTGAATATTGCCCTTGCTTTGTTTAAATTTTGTATATGGCCTAACTCATGTAATTCGCTAGGAAAGTATCCACTATCCACCATTATATCTATCACACGTGAAAATATTTATATTTGGATTTCATTTTGAAGATAATTAATACTAATAAACATGAAAACAAACAACGAAAAAGACCAAGATGAAGAATAATTACCTCAACTTCGAGTTCGTCGAAAGAGTTAACCAAGAAGAAGTCAATGTCGTCAACATTCACAAACTGGCTACTAATGAGCTCAAACAACGGTCGGCATATATTATTGTCGTACAGAAACACCGGCAGGTCGCTACCTTTCAACGGAGGCATCGCAGGCAAGACGACGTCGTCTTGAAACTCCTTAAACTCTCCACGCAAGAAATGGATGTAAATCGCGTTCACGGTGGAGCACTGAGTGAAAAACGACGCCGCAGCGACCCCCGGATGTTTCCGGCAGACATCGAGGATCCACGGCGTACAAGAGTCGTAAACTACAGCGTTTGGTTTAGGTTCCATGGAGGAGATAAGTTGAGAGAGGCTTCGAGAGACGTTTTCTTCCAACTTTGCAAAGTACTCGGGAGATGAGTCTGTTGACGGGTGGCCTTCCTCGAAACCGTCGTCGAGGGGGACGAAAGAGAGCGGAAGAGCGGTGGCTCCTCCGGCGGTGGCACGGCGGATGATGTTGTTGTGTGTGGATGAAGTGGTGAGGAATGTGACGGCAACGTTTTTGGAGATTAAACGTTTTGAGAACTGGAGGAGAGGGTTAATGTGGCCTTGGATCGGAAATGAGAAGACTAACACTTTTGCTATCGCTTCTTCTCCCATCTTGTTCTTCCCTAAGTTTTTGATAATGTTTTTTTTACACTATCTCTTCTATATGTGGTGGGGAGGGATCATAATAGTTAATATATATATGCAATGTTTTATGTTGAAGATGTGATTACTATATATTCCTTTATAAATTAGTCAAGTCAATTGAGAGGTTGGTGGGTAAATGACCTGACTATAAGATTGTGTCTTGAGTTTTTTTACAAATGATGTGTCCCTAGTCTTTAATTTTCAGGTTTTCGTGATTTTATATTTGATTTTTTTTTTAACAATAGATTTTATATTTGGATAACAATCTGTATTAGTTGTAAATATGTGATATATAAATTAAGAACATGCCGTTTTATTACGTATGGAAAATTTCAATTATGTTTAAATAATAATTCTGCATTTACATTTGGAAAATTACTATTATTTTTAAACAATAATTCTTCATTATAATATTTAATGTATAGATTTTATGCTAAATCGTGTTAACAATCGTTTTAATCTTCGTAAAATAAAGTACCAACATTTAAGCTTTTCACACAATCAGAAAGAGAAATCAGACAATCGTGTGGCTCACATGAGTCATCTTGCACAAACAAGTAAGAACGACAAAAGAGAATTATATGGATGTCAGCTAGGTTAGATTTGTGATGGTATTTAATATTTTTATCAATGTCACGTACACCTTTTGTATTTGTTAGGTATGCTCTATCAATACAGGGACCCTGACACCAATCACTGCCCACAATATCTGTCCATCCAGATTCTTATGCAATGAATGATTGAATGGATTTAACGAGTTGCACGTAGACACTTACAAAATACATGGATCTGAACAATTTATTTAAAAAAACAAATAAGTTTAGGTTGTAAGGGCTTCCAAAATACCAAACAATAACAATGAAAAGCACACGATTATGATAATTCAATAAAAAAAAGCACACGATTATCGTTAACGAACTTCATTATGAATTTGAAACTAATGTCGATGAATGTATGAACCCTTTATCCTCTAACATGCTAATGTTGATCTTTTCTGATGTGTGTAGTTCCTAATACATGCATTCTTTCGAAATGAATAACTCTAGTTGCCCTTTCTCGCAAACAATTTACCGTATGATCGACAGTAATAATGTTAATATGGTTGTTTGTATTGAGAGACGAGGTGACATGACATACCAGTTTATATCCTTCTCATCTTTCCGCAAACGCACTCAATTATATCGGTTGATGTAATTGCTTATGTAAGAAAGGGAACCGGAAATGACTCAAAGTCCGTTTAAATCTTCCAAAACTATGGGCCCGATTGAAAGCCAAGCATACGTACTTGATCTTTCTCTTCGTCCATAAGGCCGCGCAGCCTCCCAATGGGCCATCCACTCGAACATAAGGCCGAGCTAGCCTCAGCGAATCATCTCCTCGGATGTAGGGCCGAGCTGCCTCTCAACTTTTATGATTTCGGTTTCATTAAAAGTTAAGTAAATAAATTTGATTACGTGGATTTTTATTCCACATTAGTTTTCCCAGACACTAGTGATCATGCCTAATTCGTAAAAGTAAGTTTTCAGTTTATTTGATAATATCGAAAAAAAGAAAATTGATATACACAATTAGCTTTTTGATTTCGGTTAATACTAGGTGTTGTGCCCGTTCAAGCGGGCCTAATCATTTTACAATTACTAACTAAATATCATGATAAGTTATTGTTTATAGTCTTTAAGTTTTTTTACAGAATATCAAATTATTTATATATGAAATTTATTTATATATTTATTATTTCGAATTTCTTGAAAGCTTTCATATATATAGTAGAAATATTTTGAACTATATGTTTTTGCAACTAATTTTATTTATAATTGAAAGATATTCTTTTTAGATGATAATATATATAGATATAGAAATAATTGTTTAATATTTTTTTAAAGATATTTTTGGATAATAACAAAATATGTATATGAGATCTTTTTATTTTTAAAAAGATTTGTATTATATCAGTTTTAGTGAGTTGTCCGATTTTACAAAATTTTAAATTCGTTTTTGTGTTTGGGTTTTATTATATTAAATCATAATTACTAAATATTTTATAATTACTCATTAATATATGTGTTACTAACTAAAAGACTATGATAATAAATTATTATTTTATTTCGTTTGAAAATTCTTACATATTAATTATAGTTTTTTAAAAAATTCTTTGTACACATATTTATTATTTATTATACAGAAATAAATCTTAAAAATCACTTAATATTATCTTTTCAATTATATAAAATTAAGAATTTTATTTGATTAATACTTGGTTATATACTTTATGTTTTCAACTTTATATTTAAAAAAAAAAAATCAGATAACAACACAACATACATATAGGAATTATATTCATATTTTAAAATATTTTTAGATTTTGGATAAATCTTACTATTATTATTTTAATCAATTATCTAATCAAATAAATTAATTTTCGTTTTTATTTTTAGCTTAATTATAGATTTTATTCATTAAGGGTAGTATCGATATTAACCACTCTAACTTTTAACGTGGGAGTTCCGTTGCGAAAAATTACTTCGCAAATAATAGTATAGATTAATTATAGTTTTTTAAAAAATTTCTTTGTACACATATTTATTATTTATTATACAGAAATAAATCTTAAAAATCACTTAATATTATCTTTTCAATTATATAAAATTAAGAATTTTATTTGATTAATACTTGGTTATATACTTTATGTTTTCAGCTTTTATATTAAAAAAAAATCAGATAACAACACAACATACATATAGGAATTATATTCATATTTTAAAATATTTTTAGATTTGGGATAAATCTTACTATTATTATTTTAATCAATTATCTAATCAAATAAATTAATTTTCGTTTTTATTTTTAGCTTAATTATAGATTTTATTCATTAAGGGTAGTATCGATATTAACCACTCTAACTTTTAACGTGGGAGCTCCGTTGCGAAAAATTACTAATTTTATTTGATTAATACTTGGTTATATACTTTATGTTTTCAGCTTTATATTTAAAAAAAATCAGATAACAACACAACATACATATAGGAATTATATTCATATTTTAAAATATTTTTAGATTTTGGATAAATCTTACTATTATTATTTTAATCAATTATCTAATCAAATAAATTAATTTTCGTTTTTATTTTAGCTTAATTATAGATTTTATTCATTAAGGGTAGTATCGATATTAACCACTCTAACTTTTAACGTGGGAGCTCCATTGCGAAAAATTACTTCGCAAATAATAGTATAGATAAGAAATTTACTATAAATTTATTTAAATTCTCATTAATAGTTAAAAATCACACACAAAATTTTGGAGATTTACTTGAGAAACATTATTAGACAAGTGTTTTTTAAAATTAAAAAAAAAATCTAACTAATTACACAAATTGTAAACTACTCTTATACATTTACGTACTTTCACAAAATTTACTTCAATTACACCTAACCAAAAAGAAATTGAAACTTACTTTCTATAATATGCACAATGACCTTCAATCTTTTATTATATAATATATAATATTTGTGACTAAATTTTTTACCATTCTAATATGTTTAGATTAAAAGTTTTAATTTTTATTTAGTTCATTTACTTCGCGCAAAGAGCGGGTATCACCTAGTTTGATAATAGAAGAGTTCATTGATAGACAATCAATGACATGTAAGAAAAACGACTCCAACAACAACAAACCAAATTACATTATAAATTTTTAGTTTTCTGAAACTGCCAAAACACTAGTATTATTACGATCAGTTTACCTAGCAATTTTAGCAACAAACTCATCAATATTCTTATCAGAGTTTCCTCCTTCAGCCAAAGCTTCTTTTGCAAATTCCATCAATCTTAGAGCATTCTTTCTAATATCTTTCCCTTTCTCTGATGTCTCCTCCATAACTTCTCCAACACATCTCACAATCTCTTCTTTCGTCACAAACCCATCTTTATCTGCCTTAACCCTTGTTCCAACCTTCCACACATCTTCTATAAACTTAGCATTAGTCGGCTGATCGCTATAAGCCGGCATCCCAATCAAAGCTACTCCTAAGCTCAATGCCTCTAGAGTTGAATTCCATCCACAATGCGTTATGAAACAACCAATCGATTTATGCGCAAGAACCTGTAGCTGAGGACTCCAATTCGCTATCAGTCCTCTCTCACCAATTTCATTTATGTAATTGCTTGGGAGCTTCTTTGTCTCGGTTTCTCTAACCACCCATAAGAAATTAAGGCCGGTTTGATTTAGACCGGCGGCAACTTCAATCATTTGATCGTCTTTTAGAACCGCTAAGCTTCCAAAGGAGACGTAGATCACTGAACCAGACTGTTTTGAGTCAAGCCAATCAAGGCATTCGTTGACTTGAGCATTGAAGAGACTGATTCCATAGTCTTTGTCGTTTCCTAATCGTTTGTCTAAGTACATTGATGGAATCATTGGTCCTATGTTCTTGACAGGCCATTGGTTCTTCATCCATTCTAGCACCTGAGAAGAGAAAAAATATTATAGTAATACATGGAATAAAAGAAACGTTAGCATAGCTTTGATTGTATTGCATATACACTAGGTACATTAATTCATAATCAACAGTACGTTCATGTTAATGTGTGACCCAAACTGGACTAAAACGTTTGCTATCATGAACGGAACAGAAAAGTCTGGATAAGTGGAGGGCCTAGAAATATCTTAAAACAGAGTCCCTAAGTCTTTAATTTGAGTTATAACTGTGGGTGAAAACTCATTAACTTGTAAATTAACCTGTAAATTAACCATACCTTAGTATGAATGAAAGAAAACTAACACTACAACAAATATGTCTTTTCATAGCATACAGATAACGCTATTAAATGGTATTAATAGCGGTTTTATAAATGCTATGAAATAAGACGCTATAATAGAGTACCTATATACGATAGCGTTTTAGGAAGCCGCTATCATAGAGTGGCCTTCCATAGCACTACATCTATGCTGTGGTACAGTTATTTATGACACATATTTTGTGCTATAGGAAATTGTAGAAGAGCTGTTCTTTATTGCTGTATTAAACTTACTAGTAGCAATAAATTCGTGTTATATTAAATGTTTTAATAACTTTTTATGATTGCTATATATATATTTAAAATAGCTATTTTCTGTTGTCATCAATTACTTTGTATTAGCACTTCAACGGTGCTATTCGATGATGAGTTGTAGCAGTATTATTGAGTTATATATATATGAATATTAGCTTCTATTATGTGCTACCAAGTTAGTGTATCATGACTTATTTTATATGCTATGTCGTGAAATTCTATTAACTTTTTGAACTAGAATATATTTTTCAATAGAAATGTGATTTCTCCATAATGTGATTTCTCCAAGTCTCAAAATATGATTTCTCCATAATAGAAAAACAATATCATAATTAAGTTAGAAACAAAGAACATAAGTCTAATTTGCAACAAGCATCATATGTTCATTAGTAATCTAAAGCAAGGAAAGTTGAAAACCATAGAGTTATTATTCCACCTCAAACGATGATAACTTTGTCTTCAGGCCATGCTATAGTGGTACCAATAGCATCTTCCATACACTCAATTGCAGACGTAGGCCTCCAAACGATGGCATCATTCACCTTGACTACATCAACCCACACACGAACTGCATTATTTCCCAACGGAACAAAATGCACTAACTGTTCTGGGTTGTTTGAAGACCAGCGTCCTTCTGCAACAACTACTTTCTGACCGGTAATGTCCAGTAGTTTGCACTTCTGACCCTCTTTCACAACCTGTATATGAGAACGATGTCTAATAGCATTAGCACCTTTAAATGATCACAACCTACTAATACACTTAAGGCTTACCTTCTGAGAGCTTGAAGGAGTTTGTGAAAATGGTTTTGAAATCTTAGCAGGAGCTGGGGGAGTGCGTACTTCTGACTGCGTATGAAGTGATGCTGGAGCTGGTGACTCTGTGTTTAAATTTTCGAATAAAACCCTGCTCACAGGCCATGCTACAAACGACTTCAAACAGTCACGAAGGCTTGAATGTTTTTCTGTTGGCCGCCAAAGAAAAGTCTCAGGTAGGGTAACTGCATCTATAAATACTTTAACAGCATTTGGTCCAAGAGGAAGACCATCCACCAAGGCTTTTGGATCACGAGACTCCCAACGCCCTTCAGCAATTGTTTCTTCATCATCTGTTAGCCAATGTAGAAGTTTGCACTTGTTCATTTCTACTGTCTCTGGGCTCTGTCAAACAAATAAATCCAACATACAAAACACATAACTATATTTTACAAAATATAAACTTAGACCCGAAAATGAGATGAGGAAAGAAAACCTTACATTTGGAGATAACTCCTCCTCAAGAACAAGAACAGAATCCTGAGGCCACGCAACAGTTTCTCCTACAGCCTGACCAATTGTGAAAAATTTCGGCGCGGGTCTCCATAGAAAAGCATCTTCTTCAAATGCCGTCTCAATTACAACCTTAACTGAATTAGGGCCCAATGGTACATTGTTAACAAACTCCATTTCATCAGAAGACAGAACACGACCGTCGGCTACTTTGCACTCCTTGTCACACCAATCGTATAGAATACACTTAGGCTGCGGTGTGGTTTTGTTTACACTCTACAAATATTATTCAACACATCAGTTACATTCAGTTCAAGTTCACCAAGAATATTTATATTTGAACTACTACTTACTCTTTGTGCTGAATTTTCACCCTCTTCCGAGTCTGGACGCTGCAATTGACATAAATATTCGGTTACCATTTTGCAAAAATCAATAACCAAAGTACTGAGAGTCTTGCACACTTACTCGACTATTCATTTTTGCAAGAGCCTCTTGTAGTTCATGAACCTGCTTCTGCAACTTATTTTGTGTCTGTTGCATTTCAGTCACATGCTTGCTCTTCACTTCAAACAAAGCAAGTTTGCTCACACTCATTCCTCTACCCATTGCCCTCAAGCGTCCAGGATTGTCGGGTCCTAAGATCTGAGTAAGAGTGTCTTGTTTTGGGTTTGATGATGATGATCCTGGATGATCATCAGCCTGAATAAACTCATTCGCCTTTTCCTGAAAATGTTCGAATTCTGTTCAAGTAGTTTAACTGTAAAGTAAAAATCAGAAGCCAATAAAAAAAAGAAACAACGATTTACTATTTTTTCAGCAGCATCTGTGTTTACTGCTGTCCCATCCTTTTTAGTTCTTGACTTGACCCAGACATTCAGCCTCGTCACTTCAGCGGGATCCGAGCTCTCTTTTTTCTACATTATGATTCAGTGTCTCTTATAAAAACCAATTTTATAAAAATAAAATTTGCATACAATTTATAGATAGAATACTTACTAAATCTTCTGCCAATCTAACCATTCCTTTACGGCTACATGTGTGAGGAATCTGCTTACGTCTTCTTTCCTTGTATGAATCGCTGACAGCCTATATAGAAGTGTTAAAATGCTGAAATTAAAAATGAAACTAAGTACAATTTCATACCTTGAACTCTTTACTAGTCTTCTCTTTCACAAACTTCCTCCACTCTGACAGCGGAATATTGTCTGGCCGCAACTTCAAACGCTCTGCGTGGTTATCAGCTTTAATAATCTGATTAACCAAGCGTGATTTAGAGGCCCTCCATATGCATCCCATCTGTTTCATAACAGCCGCTTTCTCGTACTCTCCATCCAGTTCAAACCGTAGCTACAATCACAAGAAAAGGTTAGAGTACTAAGACCAAAAAAATTTACAATGTTAATGAATACAATTACCTTAACAGATTTCCATAGAACAGTCTTCCGGTCCTCACCAATTTTTCTCCAATCATCTATGACCACAGGAACATGTTCCCTTACCAAGGGACCTAAGTAAGAAGACAGCTTAACTGATCCTTCTCCACAGGGTTCTCCAAGCTCTGTGAAATCAACTCTTATGCGTGCACTAGGATCTCTAGCAATATCTTTCATCTTCGTTGGTCCTCTGTGTTTCTTAGGCTGTGGCTGAACCATATCAGTATCATCATCACGACCCTTATCACCTTGGGAATCTTTCTCGGGTTCTTTTTCTCCAGGCTGGGTTTCCTGATGTGTGTCTTCTTGCTGTGTGTCTTGAGTCATCGGTGTGTCTTCCTGCTGTGTGTCCTGAGTCATCGGTGTGTCTTCCTGCTGTGCGACTTCAGGCTGTTTGTCTTGAGGCAGTGTTTCCTCAATCCTTGTCTCATGCTGCGTCCCCTCAGGGTATATGGTGCCCACAAATTCAGGCGCATCATTTGGTAGAGTGTTCTTCCTCTTCTTTGTTGTCTTTCTCCCTTTACCCATGGCAATCCTACAAACAAACTCAAGGGAAACTCAACAATTAACTCAATGTAAGACAGATTAACTTACTAACTGCATCGTAAGTTAACTCCCCTATGCACCACAGCTGTTTTAAATCTTCTATAAGAGGTTCTAGGTATACATCTATACTATTACCCGGTTGATGCGGTCCTGGAATCAGCAGACTGAGCATGATGTTCTCCTCCTTCATACATAGGTCAGGAGCCATGTTGTAATTAACCAGTAACACAGGCCAACAACTGTATCGGGTGTTCTTCATACTAAAGGGATTAAACCCATCAGTTGAAAGCCCAAGTCGCAAGTTCCTCTCCTCTGCTGCGAACGAGGGATACTTGTCGTTCATTGACTTCCAAGTAACAGAGTCTACTGGATGGCGCAGTTTGCCATCTGTGCTCTTGTTACTGAAATGCCATCGTAAATCCATTGCAACTTTCTCCGATCTGAACATCCTTTTCAGACGAGGTATTACTGGAAAATATCTCAAAACCTTCTGTGGAACACCCTTCTTGAATTCACCAGTGTGCATGTTGGTCTTCCATCTAGACGACTTGCATTTTGGGCAACTCTCAGCCTTCTGCAGCTTCTTTCTAAATAAGCAGCAGTCGTTCACACAAGCATGAATCTTTTGATATCCCATATCAAAAGATTTCAAAAACTTCTTGACATCATAAGTTGATGTGTGCAGAACATTGTCTTCAGGTAACATGTTTGGCAACGTTTGGAGTAAGTCATCAAAGCTCTTGTCTGACCACCCATTCTGAGACTTAATCCTAAACAATGAAACTACAGCTGATAGCTTGCTATGACTCGCACACGTTGGATACAAGGGGGTTTCAGCCTCTGCAAGTTTTGCTAAAAACTCATCTTCTTTCATGTCCTCACCCTCAACTGACTCACCTAACTGTGCCCCCCTAATAACTAAATCTTCATCTAAACATTTTGCTGCTTCGTATAAACTAAGGATCTCACCATTCCACAATCTATCTCTAGCTTCCACTACAGCAACAGAGTTATCTTCCCCATGGTGAAACCAATCCGGGCGTCCCTTGTAGGCGTCATCCATTCCATTTATAACCAAATGAGAGACAACCTGGTCACTTGTATGACGATCTAGATTGCGGCATCGGGCGCATGGACATACAATCTTCCCATTAACTCCTAACTTATCACTAACAGCATTGACAAAACCCCTAGCACCTCTCTCATACGCAGAATCAACTCTTTAGTACATGTAAATCAAACCAAAAAAAAAATTCAGTTAAGACAGTAAGTGTTGAAATGCATAAACGGAACAGTTAAACAAATGTACATACCTGCATAAATGGACCCATGACTTGTCCAACATTGTTTGCTACAACCTAGTTGGGACCGTTGCGACAGTTCAAACAAGCGTACATGGTTCAAGCAGCAATTAAAACAAATTAATATTCAATGTGGTTACCGCAAACAACGAACTCATTCTATACAAGCATGAACAAAGTATTACAAAATGAGAAGTATATAGATGTGTCTAAATAAAATCTGTGATTTTAGGACAACTCTCAAACAACAAACGATGTCAATATATCACAAGATGCATATAAAATCTACATCTATATGCATCTAATCTATAAATAAAAAACGATGTCTATAATCAACATCTATATGCACTTAATCGATGATAAAAACGACGATGAACCCTTGGGAGAGTGATAGAGAAAATCGAAAACCTAACTAATGACAACAATGAGCAGAGCCAAAAACAACATAATCAATAGACGATGAGGGCCGAGAATCTATCGATGGAAGAACTCACTTTCAGTTTTGAAAATCGGATTGAAAGCGGCGGAGAACTCGAGGAGGGATGAATCCCGGTGAGTTGGACTTAATCGGAGGAGATGAGGGCCGAATCGGAGTAGATTAGGGATGAATCGGAGGAGGCTGGGGCTGAATCGGAGGTGAGCTTCTTCAGATTGGTGGTGAGCGAAGAGAAAGAGAGAGAGAGGAGAACGAAGAACGCGAAGAAGGAGAAAGAGAGAGAGTAGAAGGTTTTGTTTTTTTTTTTTAATGCTATTAAAACTATTGATTTGGCTAATTTGGCCGCGAAAACCATTTTTTTATTCTAACTGTTGGCGCTAATTGTAAAAGCGTGTCGGATTAGTGAGTTTTTAATTATCTTTTACTGATTTATGGGCATAGCATAATTTTAATGCTATAATATTATTACCCAAACTTCCAACAACCTTTTCATAGCAGTTACGAAAAATGTGCTATTATAATCTGCTATCAATACCCATATTTGTTGTAGTGTAAATAGCTATCTGACAGAATTCAATAGTAACTCAAAAAAATTATTAAGCCTGTCTATGCACATATATAGTTTACACTACTAAATTCCTCATTATGGAGTTAGTTATAGAAACGTGTTTAAGAAACTGAATTCATATCATTTAAGAAAGTATAACTACCCGTAAAATAAATATTATAACCGCAACAACAAGAATAAGAAACTTTTATTAAAAGTTATTTTAATTCTATGTGAATTTTTACAAGTACTATTTTATGTATCAACTCTACATTGGACTAATGAATTATCGTTTAGAATTAGATACATTGTGTTTCTAATTCAATTTCCGTTGAGATGGAAACTTTAAATGTCAGTTCTTAGCACCGGCTAGTCTCTGACTTAGAGAGAAATTAATACCTAGCCCGAACTCCTCCCAATTAATTAAAAAAACTATGTTATGTGAAATACTTATAGTATCATGAGTATTTTTTTTTTAAGTTTCGGATCCAGTATTCAGATTATAGTTTCGGGTATTATTTCAATTTTTTTAGAAAAATGTTTTGGGAGTTTTGGGTATGAGAAAATGTTTTTAGGTATTTAGGTTCATTAGGTCAGATCTATAGTAATCTTTTATTTTTTGTGAATTTAAATATTTGTAGGTATTTATTTTTATTTTCGGATTTTATTATTTTTAAGTTTCAGGATACTTCGAGTCTATTTCGAGTCCTAAATATCTCAAACCAATTTGGATCCGTTACGTATCCAAAAATTATAGGTCATGTATAGGTATTTGAATTATGGACATGGACTCCAAAAAATCGACATGAATCCGAATCAGAAATTTAAAATTCGTAGTTATGTCCAAATGTATAGGATTCGAAAAACCTAATGAAAGAGTGCAACAACCTTGTAAGTTGATTTTTCAGAATGATCTTAAAATCTTTTAATAGTATATATTAAAAAGATATAAATACATGTTAGTTATTCATAGGCTTCAGCATTTTACTCCCACAAAACCTGAATCAAAATATATCAAAAATCACAGGTTCGGTTTAGTCAAGTGTAGGCTAAAATACCTATTAGATAAATGTCCTACCTGAGATCCCATCAGATATTTGAAATTCCCAAAATTACTTGGATATATATATTCTATTGGAGTATTATATTCTATTTTTTGTGTGTCGGGTTAGAGTTTTTTGATTTATTTTTTCGAGTTTAATGTAAAATTTTATATTTTAAAAAATATAATTTGGGTAAATATTTTGGTAGCTTCGAATCCTAATAACATATGTCAAAAAATCAGATTTTGGATAAATCCTAATATCCTAATAGCTTTGAATATTTTTAGATATTTTGAGTTTTCGAATCTATTTTGGATATTTTCTGTTTTTTTTAATCTTAAATATTCAAAAAATACCAAAACATATATCTGAATTAATGATTGCATATTATTATTATATACTTTTGGAGCTTTTTGATTTTGAAAACAAAGTTTGATAAAAAGAGCAATATATATAATTTTAGTAAATTATGATACATCATGAGACATGTTTAAAGATGATGATATTTTAGTATATTGGATTTATACATATGTATTAATATTTGGTCCACTTAGTGTACATCCAAAAGATGATTTAGAAACTTGGTACACCGAAGTTAGTCGAGTACTAATTAAAATCTGTTATAATTAATTAAATGCATTGAATGTTATATAATTAGGGAAATTTAAGATAGGATAAAAAATAATGAGTTAAACGAAAGAGTCCAAACAATTTGTATGAATAATTTTTTTTAAGATTCTATCCATTTTAACAGTATTGATGTCTCTTTCTCTTTCATTATTTATTTCTTCTTTCTATGATATTTTACTACTCCCTCCGTTTCAAATTATATGTCGTTCTAGAGGAATTTTTTTGTTTCAAAATAAGTGTCGTTTTCGGTTTTCAATGCAAAATTTATTGACAATATTCTCTTTTCAATTTTTCTATTGGTTTATATATGGTTAGGTGTATTGATAATAGTGTTTTTATTTTGGAAATATGTAAAATTAAATATTTTCTTAATCTGTGTGCATAAGGTTAGAACGACATATAATATGAAACGGAGGGAATATTATTTTTGGTCAAAAGATTTACAGAGAAACTAGCGATGCAGCTGCTCTTACAGCTAACAAAACATGTATATGCAAAATTTGATTATACCCAGCAAGGAACATAGCACATGTCTGATCTTGAATGACTCGAATGAGCATTAATAAATAAATAAAATTGCAGAAGATCTTTGGCATGACATTGACAAGTATATTTAATATCGTTTTTAGCTGCATTTGCATTAGTTAAAAAAAAACCAAATTAATCCTTTCTTTTTGAAAAATGGCTATAACTAAATTAGTTGAAACCCTAGATTCTTACCATAATCAATTTCCTAAATATTAAATTTTTTAAAAATAATCTATTAATTTAAATCAATATAAAATATTTTAAATGTTTTGAGAAATTTCTGGGTAGGCTATTTTTAGAATAAAAATGTACATGGTTAATCCCAAAGTATTTAACTATAAATAATACTAGATTTTGATCTGCACGCTTGTGCGGGTATATTTTTTTATAAAATGTGTCGTTATTTGTTTTCATTTCAATAATAGAATTGGGCAAAAACCCGAATCAAAAAAATTGAACCGATCCAGCTCCAAAGAAAAGTACTAACCCGAAAACATCTATATTAAATTTTTAAAAATCCAAATTGGAATATTCGATTTGAAGAAAATCAGGAAAGGTCAGTTTTTTTTCCATATAATAATATACGGGTAGTTGTGATTGCAAATTAATTAAGCTTAATTGTAGGAAATATATATATTGGTGAAGTCTGTTAAATATATTGGTAAATATTAGTACATAAGATCACAATATTTTATGGAGTGGGCAACACTGTAATCTGAAAATTAATAAAGACCATTGTATTTTGTGTGTAGAAATTAAACACCACGCACCGGTTTAGAAGTAATTTTCTCTTCCTAAATTATCAAATTCCTTTAATTACTTATATCTTATACGCTAATTATAGATGACGTGTTTGTTAAAAACTGTTTACAAATAGTTTTAACAATTTTTATTTATAAATAATTATGCAATACTATATCTCGAGATTGTTTTTTTATTTTCAGCACAAAGAAATAACAATTCATTGTAATTAATAAATCTAAATATTCGATTTTAAATGAAGTTGTAGAATCTGTAAATAATAAAGAAAGGTAATGGCTAGATATGTAAATAAAAAGAAATATTTGATATGCTATCCGTGTTTCCAAACAAATCTCATTTAGTCTGCTATTCAAGTTTCCAAACGGCATAATATGGAAATATAAAAAAACAATGCTTAAGTGTATAAAAAATATTTAATCTCTGCTATACATGTTTCCAAACAGATTTCATTTAATATGTTATCCAAGTTTCCAAACATTACTAAAATGTACTTCAATTTTAATAATATACTAGATCTTGATCCGCCAAACCGGGCGGTATTTATTTTATATTTTTAGTTTTTTATTTATAAATGATATATTTGTAATATTTAAACATAAATTTAGATTGAAAATTAACATTTTTAGTTATAATAAAAATTAAAAGTTTTAAGAAATATTTTGATATAAATTTTAAATTTCTAATTAAAATAATATAGAGATGGGTCATAATTTTTTCTAATTCCAAAATATTAGCATTCTTAATAACAAAGAAAATAATTTATAAATACAAAAATATATAAACATATTTGAAATTAAAATAAATTTGTTAAAAAAAATCTTACACCATTGTTGTTTATTTCTATAGTTTGACCCGTGGCCGTATAAATATTTGCTTTCACTTCAATTTTTTTCTTTGTTCTAATGATAATGTCTATATATATATATATGTGTGTAAATTAATATGTATTACATAATTGTTAGTATAACATTTTAAAACATTTTTTTATTTATTACTTTAAAAAATTATATTATGTGATTTTAATCGTCTATTATATCACTGTGTATCATATAAAAATCTAATATTTATAACTAATTGGACTTATATTATAAAAGTGTTATACTAACAATTTGTAAAAAAATATTTTATATTTTATTTATATGATATATAAATTGATTTTGATGTGTGATTTTTATTTTATTATTTTTGTTAATAAATATTGAAAAATATTAAATGTTAACAAAAAATATATAAGAAATTTATTTTGGTTAACATTCATTATATTAAATAAATCTATTATTTAAATTAGGAAAAGACATTAAATACTTAAATCTATCATTTAAATAAAGAAAAGACAAAATTCTCTATTATCTTTGTTACCAAACAAAATTTAATCTTTTTAAGACTCCTATTCCTATTACCAAACAAAAGCTTAAAATACTTCGAATTTAATAGATAGATATATTGTTCATAACATATTTAAAATATATAATTAAATTAGAATCAAGCCAATCTTAAAATGACAATATAATAAAATTATGATAAATATTTTAAATTTAGCTTGCTCACAATTTATTAAAACACTGCTGAAACGTTTTCTTAGTGACTCTTTTTGAGATCTCTTGGTCTCATTAACATCAGTTCCGATAAAACTCTAAAATCTCAAATTGGGAGTAATTTTCTTTTTGACCGAACTCTAAAATTAATATATTTCTACTAAATATGGTGTTTTGTGAGTATTGTTACACAAAAGTTGGTATAGTATTATTATTACACAAAAAGTCAAATAACATATTTTATTTTAATTTGAAAATATAGTTAAATTAGTATTATTTATTAATTCAAAATTTTAAATTGATATATAATATATTTTGCATTTTTATACTAAATAACAGTAAATACTAAATAATTAAATTTATTTAATAATATGGTAATTTATATTTATTTAATAAAAAATAATTTAACTAAAACGCATATATTACATTATATTGTGTTTTTCATTTTTAATAAATGATATAAATATCATACTACGTAGCGAAATTGTTAGAAGTACCACAAGTTAAGTACCATTTTTCAAAAATACCGCCAATAAAAAAATTACTAACATTTGGATTTAATCTTTACTGATTATTATTTAGGGCTCAGTATTAAGGGGTTATGATTGGATTTATAAATGTTCTATAAATATTTATAAAATTAGCTTACAGTAATTTTATCACAATTTAAGGTATTTATGAAGTCGTTAATGTAAATTTGAAAAGTGGTAGCAAACATGTGGTGAAATTGAAATTTTCTCCTACTACATATTATATAGTAACATTTATAAGTAACTGAGATAAATATTGTTTTTTAAAACACAAATTTAAAATTTAATTTAATGAGAATCCAAAATATTAATTATTTATAAATTATGTTTTAACTGTAACCCCAGAATAATTAATATTTATTATTATTTATTATTTTCATAATTAATATTTATTTAAATTTATAGCAATATAAAATATTATCTTAGTGTTAAATGTAATGTTAAGATTGAAGATAAAATAGAATAAAACAATAAAACAGCGAATTTATTTATCTATGTTATTATTTGAGAAGTGATTTTGTTTATTTGTCATGTTCTTCCTGATTTTAGTTAATTTGTTTATTTTTCATTTTATCAGTAATTTCAGTTAATATTTTGCCTATTCATCAAATTTTTAATTGATTTTACTTATTATTCATGTTTTCCATGAGTTTAGAAAATTTTGTTTAGTTGTCATGTTCTTAATAATTTTAACTATTAATTTTGTTTATATTTCATATTTTGAATTATTCTTATCTTACTTGTCAGTTTCTCATGATTTTAGAAATAATTGATGGTCCTAATATTTTTATAATATCTATATAATTTAATAAAGAAAACTCTTGAAAATAATGATAATTACATGTATAATCCATGTATTTGATATTATCTTATTTATTGTATTTAAAAGTGGACTTTTCTTTCTTGAATGCCACTAAAATATTTTTTAATAATATTGTTTAAGAATTAGTTTGTCTATTTTCATTTTTTTCGATAATTTAGGAATAATCAAGAGTCTTGATAATTTTAATAAATATTTTCCATAATATTTATATATTTTAAGAATACTTTTTTGAAAAATTTATAATATATTACGATGTATAGAAATGTTTATGATATTTGATATTATTTTATTTTATTTTTATATAAGAAATAATTTTGCTTATTTATCATATTCTCTATAATTTTAATTTATTTTTATTATTTTTTCATTTTCTTATGATTTTGAATTGGGAGTCATCAATTTAAATTTATCATGTTATTTGAACTCATTGAATAAGTAAAAAATAAAAACTAGAATAGAAATCTAAATATTTGATCAACTCAATCTTTAAAATCATATTTGTTATAGAATATGTATTGTAATATGCATCAATCAATTTGTATAAGGTTTTAGTTAGTGGAAACTCTATCATGTGTAAATATTATATAGAGTTGATAGTTTAATTATTAATTTATTATGCTTCGGTTTTCTCAAAGAAAATGTGTGTATATATATAGTTATATACTATGAGATGTATTTGCTAAGATAGTTAACATAATGTAATAAAATTTACTTTGTAACCAATCAAAAATTCTCTAACTATTTTTATCAGTAAATTTATTGAAATTATTCTAAATTTTAAATATACACAAAATTTACTTTATTGTAAAGAATATTTCGTGAAAATTCATCCAATTTAATAATAAAATAACGGACTTCACAAGCTCATGCCATAAAAAGTAAGCTCTTTCGGAAGAGAAGGAGTTGCATATATTATATAAAGGCTGTTAGCAAGTCAATTCCTTTACCGTTAATTTTAATCTGCATGTTCGCCCAACTAATTGAAATGCAACTTTTTCTATTCTTTTTTTAATGCAACATAAATATTGCTGTGGCTTTGTCTTCATTTTTATATGACTTGCATCAAGTACTGAGTCAGTGAATCGGAAGGATAGTTTATTAGTATGCACCATCTACCGTTATGTAAAAAGTATATCACGTGGAAATATTCATTTTTGGATCTCATTTTGCATATAACTAATAAACAACAAAAAAGTCTTAAGATGAAGAATAATTACCTCAGGCTCGAGTTCGTCGAAAGAGTTAACCAAGAAGAAGTCAACGTTGTCAACATTCACAAACTGGCTACAGGTGAGCTCAAACAACGGTCGGCATAGATTATTGTCGTACAGAAACCCCGGCAGGTCGCTACCTTTCAACGGAGGCATCGCAGGCAAGACTACGTCGTCTTGAAACTCCTTAAACTTTCCACGCAAGAAATGGATGTAAATCGCGTTCACGGTGGAGCACTGAGTGAAAAATGAAGCCGCAGCGACCCCTGGATGTTTCCGGCAAACGTCCAGAATCCAAGGCGTAGCAGAGTCGTAAATGTTAGGATTTAAACCTACTTTATGCTATAGAATTTGGAATAAATTTGATACCAAAAACCTGTCTTTGCTTTTATTCAATACCAATAGGTTTCTCAAGAACAAAATATAAAGATCACAAGTTTAAGCAATAAACCCTTTTCCTAATTGCTAATTCTCTTGATCTCTCTTTATCTCTTTGCTCTTCTCTCTTTGATCGGATGATCTTTCCCTGCTGTAGAAGCTCTTCTTATATAATCATAAACTAGACCCAATCCTCTCTGAAAAAGGATTATTTCCATTCTTGCAAAACACGAGACCGTCTTTGGTGTTTCCTTTTCCTGAAAACATTAACCGACAAAGCATGGTTTGGTCTTTTGTAAGTGAGCTGGAATTGGGCCAGAAGTGGGATTGGGCCCATCTCTTCACAATCTCCACCTTGGGCCCAACTCCATACTTCTATTGCGTCTTCTCGTTGACGGAGAATCCGTCGTCTTCATCGTCAACGTCTCTCACTTGGAAGCAAATATCCAGAAGCATGCCTTTTAATATAAACCTTCACAACTTATCCTTTGTTGTAATCAAAGTTACAAACTGACTTCTTCACCAACCAAAATAGTTCCTCCACCATCTTCTATGTCGTTTCAGCTGATTTGTCTGCCGATTCTTTTCAATTCCAGCCGGTGAATCCATCACCAACGACTCTGACCACCTGACTCGTCAATTAGTCTTTCCAGGAAGCTGCGAATTGATCCCCTAGAGCCACCGTTTGATTTTCATCCTCCTATAAAAAATTCAGATTAATGAAGGTAACCACTTATACCATTACCCCTCTTCATCCTTTCACGCTTTGGGTTTAGTTCCTTTCTGAAATCATTGTTTTTTTTTTTTTTTTTTTTCTCACAGCTACTCCTATAAACCACCATGGTTTTTCAGCTGCTTCAATGAGTTCAGGTACACCTTTTACCATTATCATCTTCTTTGTCTCTGCCACCTACATCTCTGAATCATAACTCTGATTTTCTAATACTGTTCACAATAGCTCTAATCCGTAAGATTCAACCACTATGCGCATTCTCTGATGGTTTCTCATCGTTTATGGATCCGTCACCGCTAGACGACCCTTTCGTTAAGGATAATTAGAAAAACAAGTTTCACCGGAGTTCTGCAGTTTTCCAGTAAGACCTTCTTCTAATCCTCTTCCTTTAACCCTTTTATTTCATAGCTATGTGCTGATAATCACTAAACTCCTTTTCTTCGTTATGCACTTGATAATGAAACCACATAAATCTTCCTTCGGTGTACTTTAGCTTCTTGGACAAAATTCGCTGCTTCCTCAACCTATTGACGATGACTTTCCTTTTGTTTCTTCGACGATCCCGTTGTGCTTCTCATGTACCAGAGATACTCGTCTCCCTTCACCATTGACGGTGTTTAAGACGTTCTCTCATCAACCTTCCCCTTCCTTGTTTGGCGACCCGTTGCAATTGTTTTTTAGCCTGAGATACTCGTCTCCCTTCACCATTCTTGATGTTTAAGACGTTCTCTCAGGTAGCACTTCAAAAAAAAAAAAACCTCTCCTACCCTCCATCCGATTTACTTGAGACCTATTAGCAACTTTCCTATGTTTCAGCTGCTCCACCTTGAACTGAAACATCCACCTCGTCTTATCCGTCACAGGTAACCTTTCTAAATCCTTTTCATTATCGATAAGAAACAATAGTAGTTCCTTACTCATTATTTCTTCTTGTGCGAGGTGTCTCGATAATGACGTTACCTGTGACGCTTTTCTCCTATTAGTGGACATTGGGAAGTTCACAGCAAAGCTGCAACTTCTGATCAGGTGCCTTTTCATTCAACCTCTCTTCATGATTAGCTGTAGTATCCGTCTTGTTCGATACGTCTTCCTTCTTGACTGCCGTAATGATAGAATTGCTTTCTGCATCACTAATTTCAAATTCAAACCCTGTAGTTGATGCTTCCTCATCGTTTGTTGCATAATCTGAGTTTGAAAAACTTTCAATGCAAACCTCTGAATTTTTCTTGAATCCATCAAGCCTTTTATTTTTCTTTGATGATGGTTTATCATTACACTTTTCTTCATCCTTTGAAAGACAATAATCATCTAGAGCCTGCCCATTCTCAGCTTCTTTACTTGACTCGTCTTTCTCTATTGAAAAAGAGTCTCCACCTCGAGCTGATGTTGTTTCCGTCATAAAACCACACGGACTTGGTCCCTGGATCAGATTCTCACTGAAAGACACCTTTAACTTCTTTCGTTTACCTTCCTTCTCAGCTTTAGGAGTATCCACCTTACTTTTTACAACCGTTCCTTGAAGAAAGTATAACCCATCTTTGAATTTTCCTGAAATTACTTTCTTCTTGCGTTTGTAAAATTGAACCTTGAAGCTGCTTCCTCTATACCTACAGCCTGATTTTTCTAGCATCCCATAAGAAATCAGATTCCTACTCACATCAGGCATGTATTTAACATCCTTGAGTATCACTTCAGAACCATCTGAATTTTGAATCTGAATCTTCCCTGTTCCTTTGATGCTGCCTTTAGTGTTATTAGCCATTAATACACTTCCCCCATCGTACTCCTTGAAATCAAACAAGACTTCTTTGTCATGTGTACTATGGAATGAACAACCTGAATCCATGATCCATTCCTTGCGTGTATCGTGATTGCTAACGGTTAACACCAATGGCTGCACAGGCTCCTTTGTAAAATTTGCTGAACTCGGATGCCTCCTCCTATCAGGACATTCCCGTTTCCAATGGCCTTCCTTGCCACAAATAAAACAACTTGTGTCGTTCGCATCAGATTTTTGCCTTCCCTTACTTTTAGATCTTCCTCTCCAGTTACTGGAGTTTCCATTACCGTTCCCTGATCTCTTTTGAGTTCTTCCACGTGACTCCACATATAAACCTTCTGAAGCTGGTTTACTTCTGTTAAGTAATCCTTTCTGCTTCAATTCCGCTTCTTTGGAATAAGCTGAAGTTACAACTTCGTTCACGGTAAGCGTCTCTTTCCCCGTTCCGTATTGAAGTGTGTGAACCAATTGTTCATACGCTTCTGGAAGTCCCGACAATAGTTGAATAGCTTGATCTTCATCTGATATAGTAACTTTGAGACTCTCCAAATCTGCAATTAACTTCAGAAAGATATCCACGTTTTCTTCTATCGTCTTGTCTTCTTCCATCTTGTAGCAAGAGAATTGTTTCTTTAAGTAGATTCTGTTGGGAAGCGACTTTGTTTGATAATTCTTTTCAAGGGCCTTCCACATCCCCAATGCAGTTGTTTCATGCATAATCTTCCGTAGAATAGAATCACTCAAACTTATTCCCAACAGACTTCTCACTCTAAGATCCTTGTCAGCCTTCTTTTGATCAACCTTTGCATCCGTTCCTTCTACTTCTTTTCCAGATTCTGTCAAGACCGTAAAGTCTTCCTTAAGAACCGAAAGTAGACCTTGTATCTCCAGCTGAGCCATCATCTTGTACTTCCACATTCCGAAGTCACCTTTGCCATCAAATTTCTCCATCTCAAATCTTCCCCGAGTTGGTTCCATAATTCTAGCTAGCACTTCCAATCAAACCTGGATTGCTCTGATACCACTTGTTAGGATTTAAACCTACTTTATGCTATAGAATTTGGAATAAATTTGATACCAAAAACCTGTCTTTGCTTTTATTCAATACCAATAGGTTTCTCAAGAACAAAATATAAAGATCACAAGTTTAAGCAATAAACCCTCTTCCTAATTGCTAATTCTCTTGTTCTCTCTTTATCTCTTTGCTCTTCTCTCTTTGATCGGATGATCTTTCCCTGCTGTAGAAGCTCTTCTTATATAATCATAAACTAGACCCAATCCTCTCTGAAAAAGGATTATTTCCATTCTTGCAAAACACGAGACCGTCTTTGGTGTTTCCTTTTCCTGAAAACATTAACCGACAAAGCATGGTTTGGTCTTTTGTAAGTGAGCTGGAATTGGGCCAGAAGTGGGATTGGGCCCATCTCTTCACAGTAAACGACGGCGTTTGGTTTAGGTTCCATGGAGGAAATAAGTTGAGAGAGGCTTCGAGAGACGTTTTCTTCGAATTTTGCCAAGTACTCGGAAGATACTTCGCTGGATAAATGGCCTTCCTCGAAGCCGTCGTCTAGGGGGACGAAAGAGAGCGGAAGAGCAGTGGCTCCTCCGGCGGTGGCACAGCGGATGATGTTGTTGTGGGTGGATGAAGTGGTGAGGAATGTGACGGCGACATTTTTGGAGATCAAACGTTTTGAGAACTGGAGGAGAGGGTTTATGTGGCCTTGGATTGGCACTGAGAAGACTAACACTTTTGCTATCGCTTCTTCTCCCATTTTCTTCTCTCTTCTTTTTTGTTCTCTCTTTTCTTTTGATATTGTTAACGTTGTTTATAAGACTTTGTTGCTAATAATGCGTAGATGTTCCTTTACTAAATAGTCAATTAAAAGGTTGGTGGGTTATTGATTTGGCTATAAGATAATGTCTTTAATTCTTATGTGTCTCTTATAATTAATGTGGCATAAGCCGCCTAGGATCCTCGGTCTTTTTTTAATGATGTGCCTAGTAAAACTCACTAGATTTTGATCCAAACAGATATTTATTTTTATTTTATATAAATAAATATTATTTAAATATTTATTAGTTTATGTTTTAAATATTTGTTCTATTTTAAAAAAAAATTATAAACACAATAGTCAAAAACAGTTTATGTGCTGTAAAAATGAGTGACTTGTGTCTGTTACTAAACTTTTGACAAATTAATATTAATATGTTTGAGTACAATTTCTTTCAACATGAAATTATTTTCCAAATATAATATAAATTTAAATATTTTGATCAGATATAGAACATATAGTAAGATTTAGATACGTTTAGAAAAAAGAATATTTGGTTATAAACATTAAACATTTTTCAAAGTAATTCAAAGATACTTGAATTTCAGTATTAAATTTTCTTGTTGAAAATAGTTAATAGTAACCGAAATGGTTAAACATATACTTTAGAATTTTTTTAAATATATATAATCTTAGCGGAGATTTAATTATATAAGAAATAATATACAATTACAAATATTTCCTATTGTTCTATAAATAGTTTAAATATATTTAAATCTTAGCATATATAGATTTTATTGTTCAAAATAACTAATGGTGAGTTAAAAATATAATGTAGGAATGTTCATAATATTTTTAATATCGAATTTAAACTTGAATTTTGTTCAAAATAATTAATGGTAATATTATCTAAGTTTAATATTGTTAAAATCGATTTTAAATTTGAATATTCCTAAAAAATTAGCTAATTTATAAGAAATATATTAAACACGAAAATTAGACGAAATTTAATTTAGAAAATGATTTAATAAATAGGAAAAGACAATAATTACTTAAAAATATGTACATTTAGTTAATTCAGTGGTATGTCATTGTAAATAAATTAAAAAAAACATATGACCGTTTTAAATGGGTGTTTCTTTTTTTTTCAAGGTGGAGAATTTTAAATAAGAGTTTTACGAGCATCTCCAATCGTAAACTTCATTTTTTTCTTTAAAATTTGAAAAATTTCAAAAACCGAAGTAACATGTTTTTCAGTAGTCTTTTTCATTTTTTCAAAAAGAATATTCTAATTATATTCTATCACTATCTTATAATTAATTATCAGTAACAGTTTGTTTTTTTCAAATTTACTAATTTTAACCATTTATTTTATTTTACCCATAATCCAATCCTTTTTTTTTTGACATCTAATCCAGTCCTATTAATAAGTTAAAATTATTATATGATACAATTATTACATATAACATAAATAAATAAACATACAGTTTTAGATTTTATGAAGATATACCAAATACATATATTTCTTAAATGATTAACCAAAATATTCTAAAGCCAAAAATGAGCTTGTTTCATTCTAAATTCTTCTAAATCGAACATAGAATTTCAAAATCGAAATATAAATATTTTAAACTTTTAAATGTTTTGAGAAATTTCTGAGTGGGCAATTTTTAGAATAAAAAAGGTTTCATGGTTAATCCCAAAGTATTTAACTACAAATAATATACTGTTTATAACATATTTATAATATATAATTAAATTAGAATCAAACTAATCTTAAAATGACAATAATACTAAAATTACGATAAATATTTTAAATTTAGCTTACTCACAATTTATTAAAATACTGCTGAAACATTTTCTTAGTGACTCTTTTAGAGATCTCTTGGTCTAATTAACATCAGTTCCAATAAAACTCTAAAATCTCAAATTTGGAGTAATTTTATTTTTAACAGAACTCTGAAATTAATATATTTCTACTAAATATGGTGTTTTGTGAATATTGTTACACAAAAGTTGGTATAGTATTATTATTACACAAAACATCCAAATAATATATTTTATTTTAATTTGAAAATTTAATTAAATTAGTATTATCTATTAATTCAAAAATTTTAAAATTGATATGTCATATTGTTTTGTATTTTTATTTTATACCCAATAACAATTAATACTAAATATTTTGTTTCTTTAATAATATGGTAACTGTAATATTTATTTAATTAAAAACATTTTAATTCTTTCAAAATGAATAACTCTAGTTGGCCTTTCTCGCAAACAATTTACGGTATGATCGACAGTAGTAACGTTAATATGGTTGTTTATATTGAGAGACGAGATAACATGACATACCAGTTTATTTTCTTCTCATCTTCCCCGCAGACACACTCAATTATCGGTTGATGTAATTTCTTATGTAAGCAAGTGAACCGGAAATGACTCAAGGTCAGTTTAAACCATCCAAAACTACGGGTCCGATTTGGTTACTAGGCCAAGAAGCCTATCAAACTGCTCTTCTCGGCCATAGGCCGACTAGATTTGGTCATAAGGCCGAGGAACCCATCTCCTCGGACATAAGCTATTTAGTCTTGTCCTCAACGACCAAATGTTGAAGCTATATTAACAATTCGAATATCTTCAATAAAAGACAGATTCAGATTCACGAGAAGAAAGAAGCATTCAAGTTTTAAACTTAGCATACCGCAGCTTAACTTTGGAGAACATAAACTTTATGTCTAGCGAATTAAGCTTTAGACGATTATCTACTTTGTTTTTTGTTTTTTTTTCTGAAAAGTCCAATTTACTTTGTTCACTTTTGCTTTTACATGAATCTTACGAAAGATTGGATATCTTGTACTCAACAACGCTTTTATTAAAGAAGTAATAAAAAAAACTAATTATTTAATCTTTTCCGACTTTTATGATTTCATAGTGTTTTTGTGTGATTAACTCGAAAGCTTCGGTTCCGTTAGAAGTCAAGCAAAAAAAAAAATCGATTATGTGGATTTTGATTCCACATTAGTTTTCCCAAGCCAAAAAGTTTATATTGTCAGACACTAGTGATCATGCCTAATTCATAAAAGTAAGTTTTTCAGTTTATTTGATAGTAAAATACTTCAGTGATAGATAATCAATGACATATAAGAAGAAAACAAATATTCAACAAATAAAAAATGCATAATACTTAACTTCTTAGTTTCTGTATTTTTCAATCACAAAACTTGCCGGTACTTGCTCCGGCTCCAATTATTTTCATGTTGTTCAGATCAAATTAAAACCAACTCCAACACCAACAACACAAATTGCATTATAAATTTTTAGTTTTCTGAAGCTCCAAAAACACATAGGTACGAACAGTTTACCTAGCAATTTTAGCAACAAACTCATCAATATTCTTATCAGAGTTTCCTCCTTCAGCCAAAGCTTGTTTTGCAAACTCCATCAATCTCATAGCATTCTTTCTAATATCTTTCCCTTTCTCTGATGTCTCCTCCATAACTTCTCCAACACATCTCACAATCTCTTCTTTCGTCACAAACCCATCTTTATCTGCCTTAACCCTTGTTCCAACCTTCCACACATCTTCTATAAACTTAGCATTAGTCGGTTGATCGCTATAAGCCGGCATCCCAATCAAAGCTACTCCTAAGCTCAATGCCTCTAGAGTTGAATTCCATCCGCAATGCGTTATGAAACAACCAATCGATTTATGCTCAAGAACCTGTAGCTGAGGACTCCAATTCACTATCAGTCCTCTCTCACCAATTTCCTCTATGTAGTTGCTTGGGAGCTTCTTTGTCTCTTTTTCTCTAACCACCCATATGAAATTAAGACCGGTTTGTTTTAGACCAGCCGCAACTTCAATCATTTGATCGTCTTTTAGAACCGCTAAGCTCCCGAATGAGACGTAGATCACTGAACCACGCGGTTTTGAGTCAAGCCAATCAAGGCATTCGTTGACTTGAGCATTGAGGAGACTGATTCCATAGTCTTTGTCGCCTGGTAATTGTTTGTCTATGTACATTGATGGAATCATTGGTCCTATGTTCTTGACAGGCCATTGGTTCTTCATCCATTCTAGCACCTGAGAAGAAATATAAATATAATAGTAAAATACATGGAATAGAAGAAACGTTAGTCTCGCTTGACTGCTTATTCACTTGGTAGATTAATTCATAATCAACCGTTCATGTCAATGTGTCAACCAAACTGGACTAAAACGTTTGTTATCATGAACCGAAAAGAAAAGTCTGGACGCGGCGTCTGTTGGTTAATAAGTGGAGGCTGAAGGAACTAAAATATCTTACAAACAGAGTTCCAAAGTCTATAATTTGAGTTATAACGGTGGGAAAAAACTAACTAACCTGTAAATTATCCATACCTTAGTAGCAATGAAAGAAAACTAAATAGCTATCTGTCAGAATCCAATTGTAATTCAAAATATTGTTAAGCCTGTCTATGCTCATGTCTAGTTTACACTACTCAATTCCTCGTTGTGGAGTTAGTCATAGAAAAGCCTTTGTTTTTTCCCTTTTGCTAATTTGGTAAACAAATCTACAAACGTGTTACACCAAAAAAAATCTACAAATGTGTTACACCAAAAAAAAAAATCTACAAACGTGTTTTATAAAACTGAAATCATATCATTTGCGAAAGTATAACTACTTGTCAAAACAATTTTTATAACACACCGACAACAAGAATCAGAAAAATAAAAATTATAAAAAGAATCGTAATTTTTTATTAAAGTTAATATCAATTTGATTTTACCCTAAATTTGCTTAACACGTGTTACTATTTATAGAACGTGTAACGAGTAGCAAGTAACAAAGCAAATACTGGTCCTTGTTTTGTCTTTACGAATAATGAAATTTGTTGATTTGTTATTCGACTTAACAACACTGAATAGTTAAATTTTCAAAACAGATACAGTCAAGTATGAAGTAACGAGTATAAGATGAATGTCGAGTAACGATGTCCAGATCTACTCGAATGGTCTTTGGTCCCTGGTACGACAGGTGATGCATGTATATTATAATATTAAATATCCTTTTCAGGCAGTGTACTTGTGGTTTTTTCTATTAAAAAACGTCAATTTATTTATCTGTAAAATATTTATACAAATATTATAACAATTGTTTCGTTTTAGATAAACCTACTTGTAATGGAAATTTATAAATAAGAAACAGTGTGGGTATTTATAAATAATGTCAAATGTCAAAATATAAAAAATATGAAAATAGTATTAAAAGAGAAAAAAATTCAAAACAGCATTAAATAAAAATAAAATAACAAAATCATTTAAAACCCTGAATTCTTACCTTAATCTATTTCCTAAATATTAAATCTTAAATTTTAATCACTAAATACAAATTAAAATATAGATATTTTTATGGTTATTCCCAAAGTAATTTTATATAAATAATATTATATTTCCAACATATTTGAACTATATAATTAAATTTAAACTAAACCAATTTTAAAATGACCGATAACACTAAAATCATAATAAATTTCTTAAGTTTCTTTTAGCTTATTAACAGATTATTAAAATACTGCTCTTAGTAGATTTTTAGAGTTTTTTCGTGTAACAGCAATTACAATGAGATTCTAAGACATTAAATCCCGTATATTTTAACTTTAATTAAAACTCTAAAAACCCAAGTTTGGTATTTTGTAAATATTATTACATCAAATTTGGTATAACATTATTTATCACACCAAATATTTAAATAATATAATTTATTTTATTTTAAAATATAGTTAATTATTATTAGTTTAATATCTTAAAATAAATATATCATATTATTTTGTATCTTGTTTTATATTCACAGCAGTAAATATTAAGTTATTATATTTTATTTTTATTTCATAATATAGCTAAGTTAATTTTTGTTAAATAATAAAAATATGTAACTAAAAATACATAATTTTTATTACTTTTTATCCTTCAGTTTTAATAATATGATATTTTACGTTGCTAAAAAAAAGTATTGATATTTTACAATACTATCACTAAATTTGAAGTGCAACTTAATTATTGCTCTGGCTTTGTTTCATTTTTCTATGGTTCACATCAAGCACTGAGACAGTGATTCGACGGGATAGTACGATCCACCATTATGAATGTCACGTGGAAATATTTATTTTTGGATCTCATTTCGCATATAACTAATAAACAACAAAAAGTCTTAAGATGAAGAATAATTACCTCAGGCTCGAGTTCGTCGAAAGAGTTAACCAAGAAGAAGTCAACGTGATCAACATTCACAAACTGGCTACAAGTGAGCTCAAACAACGGACGGCATAGATTATTGTCGTACAGAAACCCCGGCAGGTCGCTACCTTTCAACGGAGGCATCGCAGGCAAGACGACGTCGTCTTGAAACTCCTTAAACTCTCCTCGCAAGAAATGGATGTAAATGGCGTTGACGGTGGAGCACTGAGTGAAAAACGGCGCCGCAGCGACCCCTGGATGTTTCCGGCAAACGTCGAGAATCCAAGGCGTACACGAGTCGTAAACGACGGCGTTTGGTTTAGGTTCCATGGAGGAGATAAGTTGAGAGAGGCTTCGAGAGACGTTTTCTTCTAACTTTGCAAAGTACTCGGAAGATGGTTCGCTGGATGAGTGGCCTTCCTCGAAGCCGTCGTCCAGGGGGACGAAAGAGAGCGGAAGAGCGGTGGCCATGGCACGGCGGATGATGGTGTTGTGTGTGGATGATGTGGTGAGGAATGTGACGGCGACGTTTTTGGAGATTAGACGTTTTGAGAATTGGAGGAGAGGGTTTATATGTCCTTGGATCGCTAATGGGAAGACTAACACTTTTGCTTTTGTTTCTTCTCCCATTTTCTTCTCTCTTCTTTTTTTGTTTATCCCTGAGTTTTTGATGTTGTTAATGTTGCTGATGAGACTTTGTTGCTTATGCTTATGTCCCTTTAATAAATAGTCAATTAAAAGGTTGGTGGGTTAGTGATTTGGTTATAAGATAATGTCTTTAATTCCTATGTGTATCGTATTATAAACATTATGTGGCCTAGGATCCTAGCTAGTTTTTTTTTTTTTGATCAAACCTAGCTAGTTTTTTTTAAATACTGTAATGTGGCCTAAATCTTATTCAGGTTTTGTTTCCAAGGTGGAGGATTTTTAAATCAAGGGTCTCTAATCTTTTACAAGTTAGACTCCTCGATGGAAGAGTTATGCTTTAATTTTTTTTAATATGAGTTTGTATTATAACTTTCTTTATGTAAATATTATTTACCAACTATTGCATATACTGTACCCTTTATAGTTTCTCTCACCATTTAGGCATTAACGTTGTTTTTTATTGGTTTGAAAAGAAAATTGATGTTAATTTTTTTCTTCTTACTGTCTTCGTATCAATTTGTAAATATTTGATCATTTCCATTTTATTTGTGGTTGTGAAATATTTCTTATTTATATTTTCTTCCATAATTTTCTCTTAAAATTTTTATATAACTTTTTCGTATAAAAATTTTAACAATTTTGTAAATAACAACTTTAAATCTTTTTTACTCTTGATTATGCTCAAAGTTATCGGTTAAACAGAAAAATTGCTTTTCATTGTTTGCACTAACTATTGTTTTCCACACACATGTTTTATCTTAGTTTAGATACATTGTTTTCACTTTTTTCTTCTTTTAATATTTTCTTCTTTCCAAAATTTCAATCGAAACCTTAGTTTATCACACATGTTTTAGGTCCTAATGTTTATGGTATTAGTCTTAAGTATTGTTTGTTGATAAATTGTTTAATTTAAAACCTTTTAAAATTAAAGTCCCAACATTGTAAGCTTCAGAAAATCTTGAGGGAATAACTATAGAAATAAAAAAATTGTGTAGATCATATTAAATTTTATTTTCTACGTTTTACAAAAATGTCATTTAGACACACTTCACGTATTTAAAATAAAAATAAAAAATGTATTGATTTATCCTTATTTTATTATACAATTATTTAAGTAAAATGATTTAACTAAATATTTATTGATTATTTAAAAAAGTAAACAAAAAATTAATATGAAATATTAAATTAGAAATGTGGAATAACTGAAACAAAATAAAAAACCAGAATGACATTTTTATGAAACATAGTATATATTCTTACGCACTTTTTATAGAGTAAGATTTATACTCCCTCTGTTCCACTTTAAGTGAAGTTTTAAGATTTTTATTTTGGTTCATAATATGTGATGTTCTCATTATTCTAGGTAAGATTAAATGTTATTCAAATTTTGTGACCAATTACAAAATCATGTACTATTTTGTTATTGGTTAAACTTGTTTTATTTAATGTGATTTTTATATAACCAAGATAAAGTGCATAAAAATTTATATTTTCTTAATAATCGTATAAAAACCTTAAACATCACTTAAAATGGTACAGAGGGAGTAGTCTATTAGTCTCTGACAATCTTAGAAATAGTAACTTTAATTGCCTCATTTAAAGCATAGAATTGTAGTGACTGAGACTATTTAGTGCTAATATGTTGTTTATATTGAGACACGAGAGAGACATGGCATACCAAATCTTATATTTTTTGCCATCTTCCCCGGAGGCACACTCAATTTATATATATAGTGGTTGATGTCATTGCTTATGCAACCAAGCAAACCAGAAATAAAACTTTAAAATCACTCAATTTAATATTAGGTATTCACGTAAGGGTTGCTCAAAAAACAAAAAAAAAGGTATTCACGTAAGAAGTGGCTGATTAAAGAAAGCTGCTAGAGAACTGAAAATTCAATTCGTTAATGACAAAAGTTAATTAGGATATTTAACTCACGGATCCAATGTTTGAAAGACAATAACCAGCACATTCTTAAAATTCATGGTCGGTCTAGTTAGGCCCAATAGTTTCCCTTCACCAAACTCTAGCCCAGTGTTTTAGTTGCTTTTCGGTTCGGTTTGGTGCACTTTGATTTGTTTAAATAATAATAATATGTAACTAAAAATACATAATTTTTATTACTTTTTATCCTTCAGTTTTAATAATATGATATTTTACGTTGCTAAAAAAAAGTATTGATATTTTACAATACTATCACTAAATTTGAAGTGCAACTTAATTATTGCTCTGGCTTTGTTTCATTTTTCTATGGTTCACATCAAGCACTGAGACAGTGATTCGACGGGATAGTACGATCCACCATTATGAATGTCACGTGGAAATATTTATTTTTGGATCTCATTTCGCATATAACTAATAAACAACAAAAAGTCTTAAGATGAAGAATAATTACCTCAGGCTCGAGTTCGTCGAAAGAGTTAACCAAGAAGAAGTCAACGTGATC
This sequence comes from Raphanus sativus, assembly GCF_000801105.2. Taxonomy (NCBI): domain Eukaryota; kingdom Viridiplantae; phylum Streptophyta; class Magnoliopsida; order Brassicales; family Brassicaceae; genus Raphanus; species Raphanus sativus. The sequence continues at coordinate 37,599,840 of NC_079514.1, read as the reverse complement.
AACATTCACAAACTGGCTACAAGTGAGCTCAAACAACGGACGGCATAGATTATTGTCGTACAGAAACCCCGGCAGGTCGCTACCTTTCAACGGAGGCATCGCAGGCAAGACGACGTCGTCTTGAAACTCCTTAAACTCTCCTCGCAAGAAATGGATGTAAATGGCGTTGACGGTGGAGCACTGAGTGAAAAACGGCGCCGCAGCGACCCCTGGATGTTTCCGGCAAACGTCGAGAATCCAAGGCGTACACGAGTCGTAAACGACGGCGTTTGGTTTAGGTTCCATGGAGGAGATAAGTTGAGAGAGGCTTCGAGAGACGTTTTCTTCTAACTTTGCAAAGTACTCGGAAGATGGTTCGCTGGATGAGTGGCCTTCCTCGAAGCCGTCGTCCAGGGGGACGAAAGAGAGCGGAAGAGCGGTGGCCATGGCACGGCGGATGATGGTGTTGTGTGTGGATGATGTGGTGAGGAATGTGACGGCGACGTTTTTGGAGATTAGACGTTTTGAGAATTGGAGGAGAGGGTTTATATGTCCTTGGATCGCTAATGGGAAGACTAACACTTTTGCTTTTGTTTCTTCTCCCATTTTCTTCTCTCTTCTTTTTTTGTTTATCCCTGAGTTTTTGATGTTGTTAATGTTGCTGATGAGACTTTGTTGCTTATGCTTATGTCCCTTTAATAAATAGTCAATTAAAAGGTTGGTGGGTTAGTGATTTGGTTATAAGATAATGTCTTTAATTCCTATGTGTATCGTATTATAAACATTATGTGGCCTAGGATCCTAGCTAGTTTTTTTTTTTTTGATCAAACCTAGCTAGTTTTTTTTAAATACTGTAATGTGGCCTAAATCTTATTCAGGTTTTGTTTCCAAGGTGGAGGATTTTTAAATCAAGGGTCTCTAATCTTTTACAAGTTAGACTCCTCGATGGAAGAGTTATGCTTTAATTTTTTTTAATATGAGTTTGTATTATAACTTTCTTTATGTAAATATTATTTACCAACTATTGCATATACTGTACCCTTTATAGTTTCTCTCACCATTTAGGCATTAACGTTGTTTTTTATTGGTTTGAAAAGAAAATTGATGTTAATTTTTTTCTTCTTACTGTCTTCGTATCAATTTGTAAATATTTGATCATTTCCATTTTATTTGTGGTTGTGAAATATTTCTTATTTATATTTTCTTCCATAATTTTCTCTTAAAATTTTTATATAACTTTTTCGTATAAAAATTTTAACAATTTTGTAAATAACAACTTTAAATCTTTTTTACTCTTGATTATGCTCAAAGTTATCGGTTAAACAGAAAAATTGCTTTTCATTGTTTGCACTAACTATTGTTTTCCACACACATGTTTTATCTTAGTTTAGATACATTGTTTTCACTTTTTTCTTCTTTTAATATTTTCTTCTTTCCAAAATTTCAATCGAAACCTTAGTTTATCACACATGTTTTAGGTCCTAATGTTTATGGTATTAGTCTTAAGTATTGTTTGTTGATAAATTGTTTAATTTAAAACCTTTTAAAATTAAAGTCCCAACATTGTAAGCTTCAGAAAATCTTGAGGGAATAACTATAGAAATAAAAAAATTGTGTAGATCATATTAAATTTTATTTTCTACGTTTTACAAAAATGTCATTTAGACACACTTCACGTATTTAAAATAAAAATAAAAAATGTATTGATTTATCCTTATTTTATTATACAATTATTTAAGTAAAATGATTTAACTAAATATTTATTGATTATTTAAAAAAGTAAACAAAAAATTAATATGAAATATTAAATTAGAAATGTGGAATAACTGAAACAAAATAAAAAACCAGAATGACATTTTTATGAAACATAGTATATATTCTTACGCACTTTTTATAGAGTAAGATTTATACTCCCTCTGTTCCACTTTAAGTGAAGTTTTAAGATTTTTATTTTGGTTCATAATATGTGATGTTCTCATTATTCTAGGTAAGATTAAATGTTATTCAAATTTTGTGACCAATTACAAAATCATGTACTATTTTGTTATTGGTTAAACTTGTTTTATTTAATGTGATTTTTATATAACCAAGATAAAGTGCATAAAAATTTATATTTTCTTAATAATCGTATAAAAACCTTAAACATCACTTAAAATGGTACAGAGGGAGTAGTCTATTAGTCTCTGACAATCTTAGAAATAGTAACTTTAATTGCCTCATTTAAAGCATAGAATTGTAGTGACTGAGACTATTTAGTGCTAATATGTTGTTTATATTGAGACACGAGAGAGACATGGCATACCAAATCTTATATTTTTTGCCATCTTCCCCGGAGGCACACTCAATTTATATATATAGTGGTTGATGTCATTGCTTATGCAACCAAGCAAACCAGAAATAAAACTTTAAAATCACTCAATTTAATATTAGGTATTCACGTAAGGGTTGCTCAAAAAACAAAAAAAAAGGTATTCACGTAAGAAGTGGCTGATTAAAGAAAGCTGCTAGAGAACTGAAAATTCAATTCGTTAATGACAAAAGTTAATTAGGATATTTAACTCACGGATCCAATGTTTGAAAGACAATAACCAGCACATTCTTAAAATTCATGGTCGGTCTAGTTAGGCCCAATAGTTTCCCTTCACCAAACTCTAGCCCAGTGTTTTAGTTGCTTTTCGGTTCGGTTTGGTGCACTTTGATTTGTTTCGGTTTGATTCGGCTATTGATTCTCGAACCAAAATTAAACCGTACCCAGCTTCACCTCCAAGCTCAAGTCACTGCGGTTATTACCGATATGCTTCGCCGAAACATAAGAACTCGGCCCAAGCTTCGTTTGCTAGCTCTGGACATAAACATGGATGCAGGTTTTGCTTCCATTTGTAACCTTTGTGCTCTGTTTCTTTGTTTCTAGCTTCTCGTTGATCTCTCTCATTAACACAAGCTCTTACTTCTGCATATTTAGTTGTCTGTGATGCTTTGTGTAATGTACTTGTTTGTTAACTTGATCTTTTAACTTTTTTCCCCTCACACACAATGATCAATCTGCAACTAGAAGAGGAAGATGACCTAAACAGTGGTGCTCTTTGGACTTTGCTCTAAATCCGTAATGTATGAGAGCAATATTACAGAATTTGCAGCTATACTGGAAGGATTTTCTCAATTGCGAGAGATTGGAAACGAAGCAAAGCTAGAAAACAAGTTGAAATGCTGTAAATGAATTAATAGTCTTTTAGATATTAAAAAAAAAATGAAGCGTGGGGGTTTCTGTTCTTGCATAACCTTTCAATTTATTGTTAGACCAATCAACTTATTGAGGCATTCAATTTGGATGATAGTGATGATGAATCAAACCCATGTTTCATTGTTGCAGCAAAGCTTATTTCAAATGTGGCTACGAAACGAGTGCTTTGAATATTAAAAGACTTATAAGACCTTTTGTGTTATCTTTATTATGATTTATAAATTTGGTTTCCACGGAAAAAAGAAAGAAAAAAACCCTCCAAGCTTGATGATTGGGAATTTGGGATATAATCGTAAGAATAGAGTTGTCAAATAAACGTTACGCAGAGATTAATGTGATTTGATTTCTCCATAGAATGTGGTAGTGCGCGAGTGGACTTAAACTGAATAGAGAATATCGCCTGAGATTTACTTCAACTAGATAATCTTCTGAGATTCACTTATATTATTATTTTTATTACCATTAACAATACGAAGATAAATACGGATTTAAAAAGAAAAGGGAAATAGAGGCAGCTTCTAACATATTTAAGATTGTCTACACTAATCAAAAACTAAAGAAAACGAAACTATATTTCCTTTTTGTTAGCGATAAACCCTTAAAACTAACCAAGACGTACGAAGATAAATACGGATTTAAAAAGAAAAAAGGAAATAGAGGCAGCTTCTAACATATATCAGATTGTCTACAGACTCTACACTAATCAAAAAACTAAAGGAAAGGAAATAATATTTTCCTTTTGTTAGCGATAAACCAAAACATAGGAAGATAAATCTATCTTATTAAAACAGAAACATTCTGTTGGACCTAACATTTATTTTGTAAGTTTTTAAATTAAATACACCTTTATACTTTATAGTTAAACATACATTAAGTCACTAATGTTCCTTTCTTTATACTACTATCCATGTTTCCAAACAATATACTTATTTCTTTATACTACTATCAATGTTTCCAAACAATATATTTTTTATACTACTATCAATGTTTCCAAATAATACAATAATTAATCTTAGTTATTTTATATCTATCATTTTCTCTTTAAAATTTTGTAGAAACGTCATAATTTTCATAAATTGCAAAATAGTGAACTTTAAAAATTTCGATTATAAGATTACAAATTATGAAAACTATTACAATTTAAATCCAATTAGATTACATATCGGTCATCAATCAGTTCAATCGGTTAGTCTCGGGTTTTAGTGATTTTTAATATGAATATTTTAAAAACATAAATTGAATTGTCAGATCTCCGGATTAACCGGTATAATCACAATCGGGTTGAATTTAAAAATATTGATTTAAATGCAAAAATATTTTAAATACACACTCTTTTAAAATAACCAAAATATTTGTTAAATTATTAGTGAATTTTTTCATCGTAAAATATCCCGCGCTTCAAAAGCGCGGGTCAAAATCTAGTACGGATTTAAAAAGGAAAAGGGAAATAGAGAGAACTTATAACCTATATCAGATTGTGTTCACTAATTAGAAAACAAAGACAATAAGAAATTTTCCTTTTTTTAAGGTGTCCTTATGATCAGGAAAGGGTGAAGGAAGCGTCTATATAAACAGAGTCCCTACTACTTAACCCTTTCACTGCCTCCCTCCCTCCCTCGCTCCTCATTACTATCTTCTTATTGTTGTTTAATATATTTTGTCCAGAGAGATTTTGATTCATTGCCAAGAAAAAAAGTAAAAGAGAAGTCTACTTTTCGAAGAAGATGGTGACCCATGATGATGATAACAAACGCAGCGCGGGAGAGAAGAGATGTTTTGATCTTTTTGCGACGTTGCTTCACGCTTACGGTGACGATGAAATAAGAGCTAGACGAAGTCAAGAAGAACAAGAGAGGAACATGCTCATGATCCGCACCGTTATTAATGCTGCCACCAACACTTTCTTGCTAGGTAAGCGAAAGATTGATGATCTTGAGTGCAAGAATCAAGAAAACACTGCTTCTTCTTTTCCGAGTTTGGTAGAGTCCAAGAGGCGTCGTGTGGTGGTGTCCGATGACGACGAACCCATCAGAGCAGAACCTATTAGAGAAATCAAACCTCCGGTTAGAGAAAGAAAGGGACCGGTTAAAAGAAAGGCGCCGGTTAAAAGAAAGGAACTGGTTGGAAGAGAACCGGTGAAGACCCCGGGATGGGTGTATAAACTGATGAGGAGTAACAATGGTGAGGGGGATGCGAAGATGATATTTGAGAAGGCGTTGACAAAGACTGATCTCGCACCAAACCAAGCACGTCTCTTGATGCCTTTTCTCCAAATAGCTGATAAGAACTTCTTGACCGAGGCGGAGCGGAAGATCCTTAAGGAACATCAGGAAGCAAAAAAACATGCTAAAAAGAAAGGAGTTGATGATGATAAAAAACCAAAAGGAGTTGATGTCATCTTGTTGAACCGTAATGGTATTAAATGGAACCTTAACATGAGGATATGGGAGATGAGGTCTAGTTCCAACTACGCCTTGTGTACTGGCTGGAAAGACCTCGTCCGCAAAAACGACCTCCAGATAAACCAGACTATCACCCTCTGGTCCTTCCACTCCCATGATGGCACTCTCTACTTTGCTTTCGATCTCTCCACTCCAGCTCTGGTTCCAGTTAACCCTCCAGCTTCATCCATGGCTCTGGTTGCAATCTCTGAGGATCCGTTTGTGTGTGAAGAGGCAAACAGGAGACTCTTACCTAAAATTCCAAGGAGTAGCAGAACTCCTTCAGTTTGTATTGTTCCACCTCCAACAAGTGACTCCAGCAACCTCTACCTACTCGAGGGTGGTTTGGATCTAAACAGAACACCGCCTCCAGAGGACACTAAGATGGATCATGATCTCGAGGATGTACAAGAGACGCATGTTTGGAGTACCTCACAGTAATCCCTCACTGAGACCTCACTAGTATCCTTCACAGGTACGACGACTCTGGACCTAGCCCACTCTCGCGCTTACCCTGTCACGCAAGTATTCTTTTTTTAGGCATTCAAAATGATTTTTATTCCGTTGGTTTTTTTTGGTACACTAATCTCGACTGCTGTAGCTTTCTTAATGGTATGAATAGAACGATAACAATGATTATTTTGTTTTGGCAATTTGTATTTCAATGTTGTTTGACTATGTCGTTGAGTAAATGCTTTAACCAGATTATACCGGAATAAACCAATTAATTACACAAGAAAGATTATCCCTGTAAATTCAATTCAGCAAATAAATTAACAACACTTGATGTACTTCAGCTCATCCCATCCTTCTTTTACTATTGAGAAACTGGTCTTCCTCCGCTGTGTTATGTCCTTAATCGATATATTCTTCATTATATTTTCTTTGGGTTTGTGGTTGTGGGTAAGAATACTAAAGTTTGAGCTACGTCCGATGAATGCTACATATATGATCTGATCAGATTAACGGGTTTTCTTGTATCAGATTTAATATAACAGACAACTAACACTCACTTATTGATTCTTATCTATTGTCGTCCTTGTCCTAAGCAACTTCCATAACACCTAGAACTATGATCTGATCTTACCGGTGTCCTAGCAACTTTCATAAGCAGAGAAAACATGAACTGATCGATTTATTATAAATCTCCAACATCATTTTCTTTTCGTCACATAAGCAATGTATGATTAATTAAGTTGACACTAATTATGTATTTACGTCCCTCCCATATATACAGTTTGCTTATGGCTATGTGGTTGAGATAAGTTGTTCTAGTAGTAGGTTTAGATCAGTGTCCCATCTTTTTTTGCCAAGATGGCTAAGACTTAAGATCTTGGTTTGTAAAATCTTATATTCATTAATATATGATATTTACAGTTTAGCAAAAAAAAGTTACCTGGATTAGTTATTGGGTTGTACGTGTTGACGTTATGCTCACACAAGAGTTTACTATTACTAGTATTGCGCCCATGGAAATATATTTGATTACAAATAAAATAAAATTTTAATTATATATAACTACAAACAACATGTATTATTTAGCTTTGATTTATCAGAAGGATATGTGTACATATAAAACATACTAACACACTTACCATTATTATTATTTTTCAACACACTTACCATTATTTAACCACCAACATACTATAAATGAAGTTAGATTTATTTAAATATTCATTCATTGATTTAGTTAGCTTGTTGGATATAAATATTACTTTGAAGCTTTCCCGTTTTACTACTTTTTTTGTTTCATTATTTTTTCCTAATTTTTGACCTTGACCTTCAATTTTTCTTCTTTGACTAAAATCATTCAGTATGTTAATTTACGAACAAAACTAATATTATAAATCTAATAAAACAATAAAAATAGAATGTAACAGAAAACATGTGATCCTTTTTTTTAACATGTGATCTCTATGCTTAATGTATGCTACTATACTTTAAAATCTGTATGATCATCATTTTACTAAAAAAAGTCTATATGGTCATGGTCATGGATAAAGAAGAATGATCATGGGTAATGTAGTGGGGTTTCACGAAACTGTTATACGGTTTTCCTAATTGTTGATACTTTTTTTTCTTTTTTTCTCGGTGGAGTGGCATCGCATCATTTATTAATCATGAGTTATGATTTCTTCCAAGTTTCAAAATCAAAACAGAGTGTTTTATAAAGAGTAACATAAAAGAGTGAATCAAATAACTAAACATACCATTTGTTTTTTGATTGAGTACGGTTCTACTTTAGTTCGAAGTTTGTTGCGGAGAAAGCTTGTTTGTCTTTTGTCTTCTTCCTTCATTGCTAGCAAATCTCTGATTTTCCAAACTCAATCAAGCTTTGAAACAGAATATATTTTAGTGTCATTTTCACATGAAATGAACAATTAAGAGGTTATTAAATGAAAATAATATAAACTGAATCTAAATTAAGAATAGTTATGGAGTTCTCTATCAGTTGAAGGACTCAATAGAAAAAGAAAAGAGAGATGAAGAAAAGAGAGAGAAAGATTAGTGAGTAAAATTTTGATCAGATGTACATAAATGATATAACAGTTTCAAATTCAGAACTCACCTATGAAGACGATGCTTTTGTGAGAATACAATTAAGAAAAGTAGACTAATTTATATATGACATAAAAGGAAACGGTTTCAAAAAGTATAACGTGGGTTTTTGAGAAAAAATAGGATAGTTGGTTGAAAATTTGGAATATGTAGAAAAATAGGAAATTAAAAAATATATATTTTAAAAAGAAAATTCCACGTGTCAAGATTTAATTCGTTAGACGACTTGCGCTTTAGTATATAAGGATTAATGCAAACGTGAATGAAAATATTTCAAAAACAAACGATATTTTCTCAATAATTATATTTCTTACCTGGATCGATTATGTAATTCTTATAATCTTGAATTATATACCACGGTAACTTATATACACTTTATTTACATTTATATATACATGTAAGTTCTAATAATAGACCAGACTAATCATATAAAATAAAACCACAAAGTGAAAAATGCAAACAGAATTATCTCAAAAAATGCCATTTCTCAAAAAAAAAGAATGCCATTTCTCAAAAAAAAGAAAAATGCAAACAGAATTATCTCTGTAAAGATAGACAATCAGCACGTACCGTGTCAGTTCTGGATTCATTTATGTTTTGTTTCTTGCGTGTAGGCCTGGGCATTTTACCCGGACCCGAGGACCCGATCCGGAACCGACCCGAAAATACCCGACCCGGAACCGACCCGAAAAATTATAAGTACTCATATGTGTCTTTTTATTTTGGACCCGCGGGTTTTGGGTAAGACCCGGATCCGACCCGAGACCCGATCGGGTACCCGAAATACCCGAGATTTATTTTATATATTAGGTATATTTGGGTGATTGGGTATATTTTTGGTACTTCTAATCTTTTTTTAAGTTTTAGGTTCGTATTTTCGGGTATAATTTCAAATTTTGAGTGTAATTTTAGATTTTCAGAAAATATAATTTGGGTATTCAGATATTTTTTGAGTTTTCAGGTCTGATTTTAGGTAAATATTCGGGTACTTTTACGGTTTTTTGGGTACTTTTCGAGTTTTCGGGTCCAGTTTGGGTATTTCGAGTTTTTTGGGGTTTTATATACCCGAACCGACCCGGATCCGAACAATATCCGAATATTATATGTGTTTTACGGGTACTAAAATTCTAGACCCGAACCGACCCGGACCCGACAAGACCCGATCCGGAACCGACCCGAAAATTATAAATACACATATGGGTCTAATTTCCGAGGACCCGAAAGACCCGGACCCGACAAGACCCGACCCGAACCCGACCCGAAGACCCGGATGCCCAGGCCTACTTGCGTGGATCTCCAAAATCCTTTTCTGAATATTTTAAATCTTCACTAAACCTTCACTAAGTCACAAATCCACTATCACTTGTTCATTATTTTCTAATAATTTACCTTTTGTACTTGAAATGAATTGTTTGGGAATATCTTTGTTGATAATCATGTTTGTCATGTGGGCTGAATAATGATGGGTCTCTATTTTTCTAGCCTGTAAAGTTTAATTAAAACTAATAGGTTTAATTAAAACTGATAGCATAGCAAATGTTTAAAATCAAGTTAGAATAGTGGGGAATTTCAGAGATAATACTACCAACCTTTGTTTTGGTGCAGGTTCCTCTACACTTTCAAATAAGGGTAATGAAGAAAATCCGATATATACTTGAATCATTCACTTTCAACCGTACCAATGACAGAGAAAATAAACATTTAAATTAGCATTTAAATCAGTTACAAAAATCAAGTAAGTAATGAATAAAAACTATTGTTAACCACATAAGTATACCAATCAGAACAAAAACGAAAAGGAGTTTGGTTCATGTTTACTCATTGTTTTGTCATATACATCAACCAAATCTCTTAATCGATCAGATATCAATATTAATATGTTCTCTCGAATATTTAATAAGATTCTCCTCCTCTAAAGGTTAAACACAATAACATTTTAGTGTTATATATTATTTACAATGTATATAAACTCGCGGGAGGAAAAATAAAGGTGCGTTTTTGTAATTGCAAGCCATTAGAGAGACAAACATGTAAACTAGCAAATTGGGTTACTATATATATATTTTGCACCACACAAAAAGTTATTATAAATGCATATATTATAAATCCCACCTTATTTATTTTCTCATACACTCTGTATGAACACTGCCATGGACTATATATAATCGGCATTAGTAGTATTAATCTTCCTCCACGATAATATTTGAGATTAATAATCACATTTTGAGGATGGGTGGTTTAGGTTCACCATGTGGAGCATGCAAGTTCTTGCGTAGGAAATGTGTAGAAGGTTGTGTATTTGCACCATACTTTTGCTACGAAGAAGGATCTTCCAATTTTGCAGCCATTCACAAAGTGTTTGGAGCCAGCAACTTCTCCAAGCTCATTTCTCATCTCCCAGATCATGACCGATGCGATGCGGTACTAACCATCTCTTATGAGGCGCAATCTCGTCTCCATGATCCTATTTACGGCTGCGTCTCACAAATCTTCTCCCTCCAGCAACAGGTTTTTTTCATGTTATTATTTGGTTGTGATTCACTTAATTGTGACGAAAAAAATAAAGGACTTTTTTCATATAAAACCTATTTTGTGTTTTTTTTTCCATAAGAAACCAGTTTTTTTTTTGTGTTGAATAAACCAGTTTTACTTTTCATCATCTCTAGTGTGGTGACAAGTTCTTTGACTTGATTGTATATGTTAAGGTTGTTAGTCTACAAGCGCAAGTGTTCCTTCTTAGAGAAGAAGCTTCTAGAAAGTCCACTCAAGGGGATTGTAGTGAACAAGGGAAGTTTCTAGCTCAAGATACACCCCAGGATCTTCACAGTTGGTTTCACCAAGTAGTCTCGGACTCCAGCCTTAACCAAATGAGTGATTTTGCATCAACGTCCATGGATCGCGATGAGTCACTTTGCCGGTCAAATGAATTTCTTTACTACCAGGAAGTCATGTTTCCATGGTCTGTGTGAGTACAAGTGACTAGTTTGCTAAAGATGGGATAATCTTCTAAAATATTTGTCACTACTGACTTTTTGGACGTGTTGCATCTCGGAAATCAAGTCAGCCAACCAGTTTTCTTTTTGGATATAACTGCTTCTCTAATGATTCTTCGTAGAAGCAACATTAGATTTGAACAAGTCACCTAAAAGAGTAGATCTAAAAAATTATGTTCTTAAAAAAAAAAGTTCTTCCATGTGTTTGATTTAGAAACATTTAAGTAACAAGTACGTATTTTAGTTTTACAAAATGATAGACTCATATGTAATTTTATTCAAAAATAGTTTGATAAGATATCTTGTGAATGAAAAAAGGCTTTTTTGGCTTTAGGCCAACAAAATTACCGGCAGTGAATTGCATGCAACTTCAACCATACAATTCATCCAAGAGTCAGCACCTTTCTACCAACACCAAAGCAATAATAACTGGTTTGTTTACCATACATGATTGATGTTATCACACAGTGAGCGAGAATATTCGAGGGAAAAACATTTTTACTTTCATATCAGTTTTTAGTGTACCAATCAGGTAAAAAACTTTTTTACTCTTTTACTCTACATACTATTCAAAAAGAGTAAAACAATCCAGCATTTTTTCCCTTATGATTTGGGTAAAAGAATTGTGAAAGATTTTGCTGTTTTTACTTTTATTTTACCTACTCTACAATTTTTTTCGCTCATTTCAGCAACTTTAGACTACTCTTACATTTACAAATCCCACTATGTGATAACTTATAAGTCAAATATATGATACCGCAACATAATCAATTTTATATCTTCGAGTTAAAAATGACTCATGATACAAATAAAATCGAAGTTTAAGCTACTAAACATTGCCTATCCAGTCTTATTGAACAGTACGAACCTATACCGTTACGACCTAGGCAATGAGGCAGAAATATCAAGTTTCCTCCCATTAATTACGGTTAACAAAACCGGAATTTCCAGTAACCAACTTATACCGTGTCACAACATTGCTATTGTATTTTCCTCCCCATTTGCTTGAAATTCGCGAGACGCGAACTTCGGTGAGAGCCACAAAAACAAAACCTTGTTGTCCAAGACAGAAACCGTGTTGTGTTAACTTGTTTGATCCATTTCAATATTTATTTTTTTGTTAAAATGTTGAAAACCCAGCAAATTCTACGTAAAAGTCAAACCATATAAATATTAATTTCAATATATATATATATATATGTATCTACTCTAATTGCAAGACAAATCGTAGACAAACAAAATAATCGCAGACCTTACTAGTTGACTTTTCTTTCCTTATTTAGTTCAAAAGAGACAATAAAGTGATGATGAAGAAACAAGTGATCCTTGGAGTGATCTTGCTTGCAGTCTTCTTGATTTTCATGAACGCCAAACAAGTAGAAGCCACAAGGTTGTTACGAACCACCCTCGATAGTGAGATGCCGTCCGTGTTCCAGTCGTTGCAGAAGGGTACGGTTCCTGAATCCGGCAGGAACCGTTGCACTCATATCCCCAAAGGCTCGGGAAAGTGCCACGGATGAGCACTCGCGTATATTTGGATCCCAATGCTCAACATATTTTGTTCTTGTATAAATACTAGAAAGTATACTTAACCGTTCATGTATACATATCTGTACTATAGCAAATATATAGTACATGTTTGATTGTTTTGTAGATATTGTAAATGTAAACTATTTGAAAGTTAAAGGAAATAAATTCTTTGATTATCTTACAAATCATTGTTTATGTTTGATTTGTTTGATTAACCAAAGCCTACGTACCATAAATCCAATAAAAAGGTTTTGTCTCTCTACTGGTCAGTGGTGATCAGCTTCCATTCAAGTAATAAAAAAAAAGTCACCAGTCTAAAGATTCCGGTTATGTTTATTTGGCGTAAGTGTCGTACCGGTTCAGATTGGTTTGATTCGAATGTTGTTGTTTTTCATTGGCGAGAGAGATTCTTAAAACGCTTAAACCCTCAACCGTTTCGATTGAACATTCTCCCAAGATTTTGGAGAAGGGGCGGAGGCAGTTGCGTGAGAGTGGGATCACTTGACCCTATAGTTCAAGCTTCTTCTCTGGTTAAATATTCTATCCCGACTGTCTCTTTTGGGTTTTATTATTCCCGTAGGGCATCCTCAACATTCATCTTCAAAGATATCAACCTCTGCTCCTTAAAAAAAAAGGCAGAGTAGTCCAAACACATGAAGAATTGAGATTTGCAAGTTTACTTTTCAATCTGTTACAGCTTAAGAAAAATCGGAGTTTTGTTATATACAAACGTTTCAGACAAAGGCTGATAATGAATTGAGTCAAACTACTTGGTGGTCTTACATATCTGGTGGGAATAATGGAATTTCAGAGTAAGTCAGAAGCGTAAAAGGGAGAGTGAAGCATGCAGATGGAACTTGGGGTCTTCTGTTCTTGGATTATTCGCAACCAGAGGTGGCCACCGTACCGGAGACGCAGCAGTTTTGCCTCCAGTCATGCGAAGCTCCAGCTATTCCCACTGTGCAACACGTATCAAGGCTCTTCAGCCCTGTGAAAGACGCGTGGAGGACACTCTCGTCTTCGTTTAATTCATAATTATATGCTGTAATTGGGCTTAAAATGGCTGTTTATGTATGTGTATGAGGTTGTTCTCCATTTGTATTAGTATTGGGCTTGGGTCCCATCAATATAAATGTTGACAAAAAATAATAATTTAACAACAAACTATTTTTACACATGCATTTTTATTTTAATTATTTTAATCACTAATTTAATCTGAAAAAATAATTTTAGGCACTACTTTAATTTTAATGATTAAGACTACTTTGTGAGTTAATATTTGAGTATATATATTATGATTAAATTGTTAAAATATTTTCGAAAATATATTGTTTAACTGAATTATTATAATTGACCTGTTTGGGAGTGTCCATAATTCATAAACCCCAATTTTGTTATCTTTCAAACCAAATAATTAACTGCTATCAACCAAATGGTCTATAGGTAAATCATTTGGGTGACTATAGCCTTGAGATCTTTGAAGACCTTTCTGCTAGTCAACTTCTATCTTCTCTTTGTCACCAATCTGAACACTTATTTTACTGGAAAAAAAAGGTTGAGTCTGTTTCAGGTTGGGATACTATATGCTCAACGAGTCATTTTTTTTTAGTTCTATATCTTGTTAGATGGTGAGAAAACTTTTTCCTTTCTCACATGGACCAGCTATTTTAAGTCTACACCAATTCATGTTTTGTTGTCACAGGAACATGGATGAAAATGGTGGTATCTTTTTGTTAAGTTAGATAGACTTTCAACCTAAAACTAATTAGTGATAAGTGGATTAGTCCATTTCCGATATTATATTAAGTTAAATGGACTTTTAATTTGGTGATAACTGGAATAATTTATCTATCTTATATATTACTAATTGGTTTGAACTGGATTGTTTGGATCGGGTTCCGATACTATATTAAACTAGATGAGATTCCAACTTAAAATCAATTGGTGATAAATAGAGTGACTTATCTATCTTCTATATTACTAAAAATCTTTTTCAATATCCGATGTGGCATCTTTGTCCTTAATACTTGAATGTGTAAATCCCCAACCAAAACATATCAGATTCATATGTTACCGTGAATCAGGAAACATAAAAGGAGCGTTTTTATCATTGCCGTCAAGGCCTGACATCTTATAATGTCTTAATCAAGAAGAGGGGTCGTAGGGAAAAACCTCCGGTGACGATTGACGAACAGTGTTAGTGGGAGTATTCTACCATCAGTGGCGGATCTGGAAAATATTTTGAGTACATGCATAAAAAAAGAACTCAGAAAAAAGGAGGAATAGTAAGCAAAGGGGCTTTGAGCCCAGGTTGAGTGGAGGCAACTTATAACTTTTGTTCACTAGAACTATAGAATATTTATATAACCCTTATGCAATTAAGTGTAATCGTATGTCTTTGTGGTGGCAGCTACCTCCTTTGTACATAACGTAGATTCGCCAATGCACAAAAGATTGATCAGATAAGATCCGGCTGGAGATGATCATATAACGGTAACATTTTCTTTCTGATTTCAATATCTGAGATGTTGAAAAGTCGCGTAGGACCTGAGTTGTGAAGAATGTTGGGCCACAATACCACTGAGGAGTGTCAGAAGCGTCTAGGTAGTCACTGGACAGTGTGGCCAGAAAAACTGCATTCACAGCATATTGGAGAGGCTCTGGTTCGCCATGGTTCAGCAGAAACAAACCACCTCTATATATGAAAGCAGATGACAAGCTTTGTATACTCTCAATACTAAGATCAAAGCATCCTAAACTAAATCAAGCTTTGTATCCTTTTTAATATAGAGCACAAGGTGGTTTCAAAAAAAAATATAGAGCACAAGGTAATACTTCTACAAGACCAAAAACTCATTCCCAAGTTGTTTCACAAGTTTAAACTAAGACTGATGATATCTATCCTAAAGAATTCTGGATCAGGATTCTAGTTCTTAGTCTCTGTGGCAAAGAATAACAAATGCAAAATCTCAGGCAACTAACTCTTATCTTTTGTTCTGTTAAATTTTGGTGTATTAAGATAAGTACGGATACATAACTATCTTGGTTTGTTCGTGAAAGATCCTCAACATGTCTTCATAAGGAAATGGAGGGCTAAGGAACACCCTCGTCCGAGTCAAGAGCAACTAAAAAGAGCACAGCTGATAGACCTTTAAAGGTCTACTATATATATATATAGCATGTGTTTATAGCAATACTTGTTAATATTATTACCAAAACTTTGGCTATAATCAATTACAATTTACTAAAAATCAGTTATTAATACAAAATCTCACATTTAAAATAATATTTTACTTATGCTTTATATAATTTACACTTATATTTTTATTATTTTTTACTTATATTTTTTTTATTTTTTACTTATACTTTTATATAATTTTATTAAAGTGTATATATAAACATAAATTATATTTATTTGATAATAGTAATAGTAATCATAAAGAAATTAGTATCGTTTATATAATTTTATTGATAAATATATTATGCTATCTTGTAATATACTCCCTCTGTTTTTATTTGTAGGTAGTTTTAGTTAAAAGTCTCAATATCAAGAAAGTTATTATTTTTGAAAAAGTAGAATTTAGTATATAATTTCAACCAATAATAAAAATGTATGTATTATTGTATTGGTCACACAATATATAATTAATGCAAAAGTTGATTTAAATTATGTAAACATTTTACATTGTGAAACAAATTTTTTTGGCTAAAACTACATATATATATATATAAAGAAACAGAGGGAGTATGTTCTAAGCAATGGGACTGCCATGAAAAAAGTTTTTTCTTCACACGCTGTATATATAGCATGTTTCTGTGTTGTGATTTTGTTGGGAAAATTATAAAAGTCAACTACTTTAATTATTCACTGTACTTTTTACCTTTTCAAACTGAAAAGTCCAGTACATTTAAGAAAAAAACGAAAAGTATCTTTGATTATTACATTTGTTTCTATAAATGTTTTTTTTCTAGACCAAGTGAATAGGGAAAACAAAACATGTTTGTGTTGTCAATTTGTCATTGAGTACACACACTAAGTATAATTGATTAAATTTCAGCTGATTACACTTTAAATGTATATGAGACCAACTCTAAATGTATCTTATAATTACGTATATGCAATTATGTACGTAACACAAATGTGGGAAAAAAAATCAAAGAAATTTGAAGTCGAAGAAGTTTTGTATGACAGCTTTAGCCGTGGCGGCATCTTCCTGAACCACGAGGAATATGGGTGCAACCGTTCCTACCAGAGCCTCTAACCGGACCTCTTTGCAGCACTTGCAGCAGCAGACTGATCTCATCGACGGCCACCGGGAAAGACCTCATGGCTTCAACTTGCATAACGTCCAAGACAACAACGAAAATAGCAACTAAGATAATTACGAGCACTAATTGTCTCTTCATCATACTTAAGACTTTTCTTCTCTTCTTCTTAAAAGAATGACCAATACCCAAAAAAAAACTAGAATTTATTGGTTAGGGTCTTTTCTTGGTCTGTATGTGTAAATAATTCGATAATGACTCTTATTTATAAGGTTCTTGAGACGTCGTTGTTTGACTTGTGCAAGTTTCGTCTCACTATCTTATGTATACACACACCACGCATATATGAACTTTGACTTTGACTTCATTACAAAAGAATTGGTTTTCAATGTTTTGATATTGGAATAGAAAAATCACTTAGACACGGTTTGTGTAAGACCACACGGCCTTTTTACTAAAAATAAACAAGACCGGGCCCTAGTTAGCTAGCTGCCTCTCTCTAAAGTCTAAAAACGAATTCTATTGTCCGTTTAGATTGGCTTAATTTCGGCTTGGTAGGTGATGCTAAATTCTCTTCTCGTGACATTAGATTGAAAATATATTATTTTCAAGTTTGTACGGAAGAAGCGGTTAGACGACTGCGAAAGAGTTTGTTAGAGAATGCACAGCTCTGATACGATATTAGTAAAATAATATCATTCTCTTAATTATGAAAAATGTACAAGTTTGTGTTTATATAGACTTTAACTCAAAACTAAACCGATCTTATAAACCGTAATCCAAACTCTATTACACAATACCAATTCTATATGTACACTAAAACAATGAGATTTGAGTTTCTCTTGTATTATTTACGGTCTACGGTCACCAAACTTTAAGAATTTTTTTAGATAGAGTAATTTATTGATGAAAATCACAAGTTTCTCTTGTATTATTTACGGTCTATAGATTCGGTTGGGAACACAGGACGCCAAACAACGGTTCAAATAGGCCAACCTAATTAGAGTTGGTAAAAACATTGATTTTTTTGTTTGAGTTTCTTGTATTATCATTTTATCACTTTTTTTTTTGAAACACATGCATTTGATTAAAAGGCTGAAACCAAACAAAGAGTTTAAGAGGCCACTAAGCTTGGACCCGAATACAAGCATGCCTTAGCATGTAAATCCGCAAACCCATTTAGGTCTCTCTTAATGAAATTGAAATGACAAGAAACAAAAGATGAAGAAGAAATCGTGGCGATTGTTGGGCCCGAATATGGCCCGTTAGCTGATGATAAAACCAAAACAAGTATTGGGCCGAGTCAAAGCTCAACACGTATCGGAGACCTAAACTGAGGTCTAATACGGAGCCGGAGGCTGAAAGCTAAAGGCGATCTTTAAAGAGGTCACGATGAAAAGGAAGCTCACGTCGTAACAGAAGGAGCGCAGGACCCGGTCAAAGGGAAGCTGTTGCGGATTCCTCAACAAACGGAGAAGATCTCGGGAATCAGTTGGTGACGATCAAGCGGGACCTGAGGCTATTTAAAGAGAAAGCAAGTCAAGAAAGAAGGGAATTCAACTCTTATTCATTTTCGCGAGTATTCAATCCATATTTCACTCGATACTCTGAAAACATTCTCATTATTGTAACATTCTTATAATCTTTGTATTTATCAGAGATCATCTCTTGTAAACCTCTTTATTAAAATCATCAATACAAATCGAAGTTCATTCAACAAGTTATTACGGGATTCAGCCCGCGTTATCTTTCCCTAACCTTTCCTAAACCTTAAACCTGATCTAAAATCTAGGTGTGAGTTTAATCCCTCACAGCGATATCCGAGAGCACTCCGTAGAGCTCAATCGATCGTCATCCCGATCCCAAAGCTCCGATGAGCACTTGTGAATCTGATCGAAGCCAGATATGTTTGATGTTGAGATCGGCGGCATGTAGTAGAGCGCTTCTGACGGCTAACGCCTCCGCCATGCAAGCCGACTGGATGTGTTCCTGCAGGTGAGATCCTCTGCGCATCTCTCTTTCATTATGATCGAACAGCACCCAAGCTAATCCCGCTTTGCCTGTTCTCGCATCCCACGCCGCGTCTGTGTTGACAATCACCAGATCGGGATTGAGAGACGACGGCATCAGTGAAGGAGGAGGGAGGGGCAGGGGAGGCGGTTTGTTTGTTGCTTTTGCCATCCCCGGTTGCGTTTGTTCCCACTCTCTTGCGGCTCTGATCGATCTGATGTTAATCTCCGCCGCCGTTGATGGTTTCTTCTCAAATAGTAACTGGTTTCGCGAGGTCCATATGAACCAGCAAATCCATGGGAATACATTAGAGGAGATTCCGTGTGGCGGAAGGTTGATCCAAGCAGTAGAGAGAACAAGAGCTGACTTGAAGGAGGTGACTTGCGAAGGGTCAAAAGCAGTGGTCCAAGGTCCCAGCGCCCATACTTCTTCAGCAAAACGGCAGTGAAAGAGCATATGTAGCGAGGTCTCTGCTTCCCCACACCGGCAGCAGGCATTTGATACATGTATGTTCCTCTTGAGGAGATTCTCACAAGTTGGTAGAGCATTGTGACCTAGCTTCCACAAGAACATTTTCAGCTTGGGTAAGAGGTTCGGGGACCATACATATTTAGTCCAACTCCATCCTTCAGTATCCTGCTCCAAGAGTTCTGCTGTCGATTGGAGTTTTGTTGTTTGTAGTGATAGATAACCCGTTTTTTCCGTATAGGTACCTGAGCTGTGGAAGCCCCAAACATAGGAATCACGAGCCCCCAGTTTACTTGGGTAAATAGAGAGGATGTGTGAAGATAGCTCAGGTAACAGCTTGTCGATCTTGATCTTATTCCATTCCTTGGTCTCGCGTGATAGCAGATCAGATACTAGGAGATCTTGATCTTGAGCTAAGACTGGACCGTACGGTTTTATGTTGGTGTCAGGTTTGATCCAGGAGTCCTTCCAGACGCTAGTGGCTTCTCCATCTCCAATTGCTTTCCCCAAGTATTTGAGGAGAACATCCCTACCACGAAGGATGCCCTTCCAACCGTGCGAAGAAGATGTAGCAGCGTGAACTGTCAGGAAGAAAGAATTGGAGCAGTACTTCCCCACTAGGATTCGGGCCAGTAAGCAATCCGGTTTGGTGATGATTCGCCATGCTATCTTTCCCAGCAAAGCTCTGTTGAAAGCTTGGATATCTCGGAAGCCGAGGCCTCCCATACCTTTTGGCAATGTAAGTGTGTCCCATGAAACCCAACAGACTTTCTTTTCACCATCACTAGAGTCCCACCAAAAGCGCGTGAGCACTGACTGTATGCGTTTGCATAAACTGACAGGGAGCTCAAAGGCAGCCATGGCAAAGTTGGGGATGGCAGAAAGGACTGATTGTAGCATTATAGCTTTTCCCGCCATAGAGAGGAAGCGTGTAGACCAGCTGAGCTCCTTCTACTGCATTTTGTCGACGATGGAGGAGAAGAGATCCTTTTTCTTCCTCCCAAAGTGCTCTGGAAGTCCCAGGTACTTACCCACACCGCCCTCTTTCTCTATTTTCAGATGCTGCTTGAATCTCAATCGGACATCTTGTGGGGTTTTTGCAGAGAAAGAGATCAAGGACTTTGCTGTATTGATCATCTGCCCTGAAGCTGCCTCATAGCTGTGAAGGATATTCATTAACGCGATGCAACTTTGGGGGTCGGTCTTAGTGAATATCATGGTATCATCAGCAAATAGCAGGTGATTGATCCTTGGGCAATTTCTAGCAACTTGCAGTCCTGCCATTGTGCCATTAATCTGGGCTTTTTTGCAGAGACCAGACAAGACCTCTCCGCACAAGATGAAGATATAAGGGGACAGAGGGTCGCCTTGGCGTATTCTCCGTTGCAGCACAACACTCCCCGCCACCACATTGTTGATGAGGAAAGAGTAGGACACTGTCGTGACGCATTGCATCAATAGTTGTATCCAGATAGTATCAAAACCCATTCTCATCAGAACTGCTTCTATGAAAGACCACTCTAATCTATCATATGCTTTGCTAATGTTAGTTTTAACTGCCATTGAACAGTGGACCGTGGCTTGGAATGTCTTGAGGTAATTGATAGAACCAAAATACGGATCACTCTACCGGTACGGATGATATGAACTCAGATCCGAGAAGATTGAGAACTGGTGGGATGAACGGTGACACAAAGGGTTGCGGAAGGCCCGATGATACTACCAGAGGTGAACTCCGAAGAGAACTGATGGATTGAACGGTGACACAAAGGGTTGCGGAATGACCCAATGATACTACCAGAGGTGCTTGATTATCGCCTGATATGACTCACAGGTCCGACAAGGAAGCAAACTCGATCTGTTGCCGGATGTGATGCACCGGTCCAACGAGAAAGAGAGAGTTACTTGGAGCTAACCACACCAAGAACAAGAAAAGTGAGATACCCTCTCAAGGTTCCAAAAATAAACACTCAAAACTTATTTTATTTCATTGATCAAATGGCCTTTATATAATAGGCAAAGCATACAAAAGGTTTAGTCAAAACCTAGAAACTTGTAAACTAATAAATATTGTAGACTTGACCAAAGACCAAAGACCAAAGACCAAAGACCAAAGACTTTTGACTGAACTTGGAGAATTGTGCTCGCGAAACTCATCAGCTGGTCGCGTTCTTTTGCATGATCGACGGTCTCTGAATTGCCGTCAGATTGATATATTATTCGACCATGGCATGCATTTTCTTATTGGGCCCTTCTTTCTTTGGGCTGAAATATGTTTATAAACATATTTTTCATAAATCATCAAGCTCATCTCGTTTGATCCAAACACATAAGCCAAGTTTTCTCGAATTGTTTCTGCTGCTGATTTAGGGCACATCATTCCCTCCTTCTTTAAAAAGATTTGCCCTCAAATCTGTCTTTCTTTAGCTTCAGATATAATGATCTCTTGGCTTTTCGTAGAACTCTTTTTTTTTTTTTTATAGAAAAGAAGATGAAAGGTAGAAGATGGATGAAGAAGATGGAAAGATGAGAAAAATGAACAGATAGTACCGGTTGAGTGGCTCTTATACCACTTGATAGAACCAAAATACGGATCACTCTACCGGTACGGATGATATGAACTCAGATCCGAGAAGATTGAGAACTGGTGGGATGAACGGTGACACAAAGGGTTGCGGAAGGCCCGATGATACTACCAGAGGTGAACTCCGAAGAGAACTGATGGATTGAACGGTGACACAAAGGGTTGCGGAATGACCCAATGATACTACCAGAGGTGCTTGATTATCGCCTGATATGACTCACAGGTCCGACAAGGAAGCAAACTCGATCTGTTGCCGGATGTGACGCACCGGTCCAACGAGAAAGAGAGAGTTACTTGGAGCTAACCACACCAAGAACAAGAAAAGTGAGATACCCTCTCAAGGTTCCAAAAATAAACACTCAAAACTTATTTTATTTCATTGATCAAATGGCCTTTATATAATAGGCAAAGCATACAAAAGGTTAAGTCAAAACCTAGAAACTTGTAAACTAATAAATATTGTAGACTTGACCAAAGACCAAAGACCAAAGACCAAAGACCAAAGACTTTTGACTGAACTTGGAAAATTGTGCTCGCGAAACTCATCAGCTGGTCGCGCTCTTTTGCATGATCGACGGTCTCTGAATTGCCGTCAGATTGATATATTATTCGACCATGGCATGCATTTTCTTATTGGGCCCTTCTTTCTTTGGGCTGAAATATGTTTATAAACATATTTTTCATAAATCATCAAGCTCATCTCGTTTGATCCAAACACATAAGCCAAGTTTTCTCGAATTGTTTCTGCTGCTGATTTAGGGCACATCAGTAATGCAGCATCTCGTGCGTGATGAGCACGTTATCCGTTATTGCCCTATCAGGTACGGACGCTGACTGTGTCTCGGAGATAATGTCTTGTAGAACCGGTTTCAGTCTTAGGGAGAGAATCTTAGAGATTATCTTGTAGTACACATTACAGAGGGCGATTGGCCTGTAGTCAGAGACTAGTTTTGGGCTCTGGATTTTAGGAATTAGCCTGATGTGGGTAGTATTGATCGTATTAGGCAGTGATCTGTAAAGAAGAAAAGCTGAATTTCTTTGGTGATTGCAGGGCCTATAGATGTCCAGTTGGACTGAAAGAAGCTAGCTGAGAACCCGTCTGGGCCTGGAGCCTTATCAGGATGGATTTCGAAAAGGGCTTCTTTCACTTCTGATGCAGAAGGAATCGCAACAAGGGTCTTGTTTGTCGACGTGGAGATGCACGGAGTTACAGCCTTATTGACAATTTCCGCAGCAGGAGGGGAGGAGGAGTTGAAGATTTGTTGGAAGTAGTTGGAGATTACTCCTACAATCTGTTCATCCTCGAAGACCGGTGTTCCTGAAGCATCTTTTATAACAGTCAGTCTGTTTCGGGCTCGTCTACTGTTGGTGCTTGCGTGGAAGAAAGCAGTGTTCTTGTCTCCCAGGGTCAACCACAACTGCCTGCTTCGTTGCTTCCAGTACTCCTCCTCTGCTCTATATGCTAAGAGGAGATTTTGGTTGATCGAAGAGATCAGAAGCCCATTGTCTAGCTGATCAGCCATTGCTTTATCCAATTCCTTTCTCAGCTCCGCTATTAGCTTCTGATTATTGATGTAGTTAGTCTTGCTCCAAGCTGCAATGGCGTGTCTGCACTTTCCAATTCTCTGAGCAATCGTCAGGTTTGGTTCCTCTCTCCAAACTCTATCAACCAACTCCCTTACTTCCTCGTTATCTCTTAATCTCATGTCGTACCTGAACAATTTATGTGGTTTTTTCTTTTTGGAGTCAAAGACAGAGAGAACAGGTCTGTGATCAGACCCTTCGAAGGATAGATAATGGGATCGGCCATTGGGGAAAAGATCGGACCAGGCGCTGTTGGCTATAGCCCTATCGAGGCGACAGTGGATTAAGTGTGTGTGTCGCACGCCTCTCCATGACAGGAAGTTACCTGAGTGCTTGAGGTCGAAGAGATCACAAGCTGATAGGAAGGAGCGAAACGCCGTGAAAGAGCTCTCAGGTCGTTCTCGTCCTCCTGATTTCTCTCCATTTCCAGTTATTTCATTAAAGTCTCCAGTAAGAAACCATGCGGAGTCTCTTGATTCTGCTATAGCTGATAATTGATCCCAAACTTCTTGTCTTTTAGGTCCCTCTGGGGCGCCATACACAAAGGTGCTATAAAAGGAGGTGTTCTTGAATGTGATCCGTGTATCAATGAAGTGGGGGTTAGAGGAGAGGACTTGAAGATCTATATCCTTTTTCCAGAAGAGAGCCAGTCCACCCGCAGTACTGTCTTGTGGAGACACCATGAAGTGCTCTTCTTGCGCGATGAAGTCAAGCTCTTTCAACACTGTTTCTTCAGAATTTCTGGTCTCCGAGAGGAAAATTATGTCTGGGGAACTCTTTGAGTTGATATCCTTGAGCCTCTGGACTGTTTGGGGGTTCCCAATCCCACAACAGTTCCAGCTCAAGGCGACTAAGGAAGAGGAGGAGGGTGGATGTGAAAATCCTGGTTGTTCACATCATGTCGCTGACTGCTAGTTGCGCCTCTTGTACGTCTTCTTGCACTTCTTGGAATAGCTCGATGTCTCGGTTGGGAGAGTATTGGAGATGCATAGGGGAAGCCATGACGGGCTTGAGGCGCCGGTAATGTTTGTGTGAGATTTCTCTTGCGAGAGGAGGCTCCAGTGATGTCTTGCATATTTGCATTGTTTTAACCATTCATTCATAAGCATTTGCATCATATAGATTAGGATTTAGACATGTTTAGGTTGCATTTGGCATACATATGTCTCTATCAGGTATTGGAACATCACATGGAGTTCTTAGAGACATTTGGAAGCAAAGTGATCAAAAAGGAGGTGAAAGATGAGCATGGATGGAGGCCTTAGAGAAATCTTCTGTTGCTAAGATTTTGTGGAGACACAAGAAATTGAGTTAGCTTTCTAATGGAAGTGGTTTCAAGTCATTTGGAGATGTAATGAAGGAGTTATGATCAATTTACTAGAGGCATATCCATCCTGGTCGAGAACCGCAGAGTGACCTTCCGGAGCGACCCCCCAAGGTCGCTCCCAACCAGAGCGACCAACCAGAGCGACCCACCTAAGTAGCTCGCGTTTTCATCGCCCGGAGACACAAAAATGGAGGCTGGAGCGACCTCTCAGAGCGACCCCCCAAGGTCGCTCCAGCCCCTTTTGCTACACGATTTTATGATTTTTCAAGGACCTTTTTGCAATTTCTTATGCACGTTTTTACTCTGAAAAGCCTAATGTTTAAGTATGTTGTAGCCACCTTTTGGCAGATTATCTTTGATCTATTGAAGACACAAAACTCTCTTAAGAAAAGCTCTCTTTTGATTTGATTGTTCTTGTGTTCTTGTGATTTTCTTTTCTAGTTCTCTATATGATTCATCTGAAATCCACCATGGGTTTAAGAGGAATCATGGAGATTAGTGAGTAATCACCTTTTGGATTCATGGGTTAGGGTGATTAAGGGTGATTAGGCTAGTTCTAGGATGTTTTAGTGTAGATCATTCTTGTTCCTTGCTAGTAGAGTATTCATAATGCATCATTTGAGTAGGCCACTCAAAGGGTGATCTCTAGGCATTTCCCACGCAAAAGGTGTTCGATGAAATGCCTGAGTCAACTCTCCTAGGCTTTTAGTGTACTTTGCCAAAGAGATTTGTTGTTAAAGATGCTAAGATAGCTAATAGACTTGTTAGTAATGATTGCTTGCATGTTATTCAACCAAAGACATTTGATGTTTGAGACATGTTAGCAAATGAGCATTCATCTAGACATAGAGCTTGCTTAGAATTGTGTCTAGGCTTAAGGTTAATAGTTTGATTGATTCATTTGTCATCTTTTGTTCGAAACCTGATCACCCAAGGTCTAAATCCCTAAACCCATGAGTTCTCCTTTCCAATAGATTAAAAGTATCATTTTTATTGCTTTGCTTTAGCTTTAATCATTAGTATAGAAATCATCAAATCACTGATTGCACTTAGATTAGGCAAATACTTGCACTCTCTCTGTATTTGAATCCCTCAGAATTGGTTCGACAACTTACTTCCACTATACTATCATTTGACTTAGGAGCCTCAAAACTTCTAACATCAAATTGGCGCCGTTGCCAAATTCTGAGTTTGATTTGAACATTGAGATTTAGTCATTTGCTTGAGACTAAGTCATTTTTATTTTTGTAAGTTACTGATTCTCTTCTTCACTCTTTGTGATTTTCAGGTGTATGAACTTGAGGAGCAGGGGTCCAACAAACCTAGTTCCAAGAGCAGCAGACATCCGAGCTTTAGAGAGGGAGTGTGCTAGAAAAAGGAGAGAAGAGGAGCAACAGGCTCACATACAGGATCCGAACATTGAAATGGCTGACCCACAAGCGAATGTCGATGGCAACGCCCCACCAGCTCGACCTATTGGTGCCTATGACCGCCCAACTAACCATGGCCACCTGTTAGGAATCAGAGCACCAGCTGTGGCAGCAAACAACTTTGAGATCAAGTCAGGGTTGCTGAACCAGATTGAGAACAACAAGTTTCATGGCCTGGCTGCAGAGAATCCATTCGACCACTTGGACAGTTTTGATAGATACTGTGGTCTCTCCAAAACCAATGGTGTATCAGAGGATGCTTTCAAGCTCAAGCTTTTCCCTTTCTCTTTGGGGGATAAGGCACGTCAGTGGGAGAAGTCTCTGCCAAGCAGCTCCATCACCACTTGGGATGACTGCAAGAAAGCTTTCCTAGAGAAATTCTTCTCTACTTCCAAGACAGCTGACTACAGGAATGAGATATCCGGATTCAAGCAGAAGAACTTGGAAGGATTCAGTGAAGCATGGGAAAGGTTCAATGGCTACCTAGCTCAATGCCCACACCATGGTTTCAACAAGGGAAGCTTGCTTAGCACATTCTACAGAGGTGCCTTACCTGAGTACAGAGCAAGATTAGATACTGCAAGTAATGGGAACTTCCTGGACAGAACAGAAGAAGAGGCAGGGAAACTTGTTGAAAACATGGTCAAGAGTGATGCTGTCTACAGTGGGGATCATGACAGAGCTGATAGGTCAGCAGACAAGCAGACAAGAAAAGAGATAAAGGCTTTGCAGGATAAGATTGACATCCTCATTGCTGATAAAGCCTCTCAAGCTCAGATGAACTTTGTTGGTAACCCACAGCACGAGATACCAGCTGCTGTCAATGAGGTTGAGGGTTTGGAAGGGCAAGAAGAATTGTGTTTCATCAACAGTAATGGTAGCTGGTACAAGAAGGAACCCAACTTTCAGTACAACAACTACCAACAGAAGCCCTATTCAAACAACCAGCAGAGTGGATATCAGCCTCGAAACAACCAGCAGAGCAACTATCAGCCTCAGCAAAACTCCTCTCCTAACTCCTCTGCCCCTCAACAGAGCAGCACTGATGCCTTACTGAAACAGATCTTGGAGTCTCAGACTAGAAGTGAGAAGCATGTGGGCTATGAGCTGAAGAACCTTCACTCCAAGATTGATGGGAGCTACAATGAGCTCAACAACAAATTCTCCCACCTTGCTTCTTCTGTCAAGAATTTGGAGAATCAGTTTGCTTCCATGAGCTCCCACCAGAACCGCCAGCAAGGATCTCTACCTGGAAAGTCAGATCAAAACCCCAAAGAAGCAAAAGCTGTCACACTTAGGAGTGGTAAGCAGTTAACTCATGTAACCCTCACCAAGGATGCTGAGAAACAAGGTGAGGAGGTGGCCATCAACCTAGATGATGAAGTGGTCATTGTTGATGAGAAGACAGATGCTGAGATCTTGGAGAAGATTGTGAAAGCCAAGGGTAAAGGAAAGGTTGGAGAAGAGAAGAAAACAACAAAAGATGGTGAATCTGCTGCTCCAGCAACTGAGAGCTCTCCTGTCCCCCCTCCCTATGAACCAAAGCTTCCATTCCCTGGTAGATTCAAGAAGCAACTGCTACAGAAGTACAAGGCTTTGTTTGAGAAGCAGATGAGTGAAGCTCAGGTTACAATGCCCATCATTGATGCTTTCATGCTGATTCCTCAATACAGCAAACTCCTGAAAGATGTTGTAGCTGCTAAGAAGAAGGAGATGGAGGGCATGATGGTTCTGAGTCATGAGTGCAATGCCATCATTCAGAGGCTAGATGCTCCAGAGAAGCTAGAGGATCCAGGATGCTTCACACTCCCTTGTGCTCTTGGACCTATGGTATTTGAGAAATGCCTATGCGATTTAGGAGCTAGTGTCAGCTTGATGCCTTTGTCTGTGGCAAAGAAGCTTGGATTCACTCAATACAAGAAGTGTAGGCTCTCTCTGGTGTTGGCTGATCGATCAGTGAAGTACCCTGTGGGCATCCTAGAGAACCTCCCTGTGAAGATTGGAAGGTATGAGATACCTACAGATTTTGTGGTGCTTGAAATGGGTGAGGAGGCTCAAGACCCATTGATTCTTGGAAGGCCATTCTTAGCTACAGCAGGAGCTATTGTGAATGTGAAGGAAGGGAAGATTGACCTCCATTTGGGTAAGGAGAACATCCTCCACTTTGACATCAAGGAGAAAATGAGGAACCCCACTGTATTTGGACAAGCCTTCACCATTGAAGAGATGAATCCTCCTCCTGCTGATGATCACTTTGATGAGCTACCACCTGAGGAAGATGGGGTGTCAACTCCACTTTCTGCACCTATTCCAGCCTGATCCAAAGGAGGCAAAGTCAAGCTAGAGACTTAAAACAAGCTCACTTGGGAGGAAGTCCCATGAGTATCCTTGTATATATTGCATTAGTATTTGCATTATCATTTTATTGCATAAAACAATGGGAGAGTGAAGTTGTGTGCAGGGATTGAGCAGAAAGTCGGACACTAGAGCGATCTCATCGCAGCGACACCTCTAGGTCGCTCCACCTGGGAGCGACATGTCCAGAGCGAGATGCCGAGGTCGCTCGCGTCACACGCGAGTGGAAACACAGAAACTGACCGTGGAGCGAGGTCTCCGCAGCGACGTCACGAGGTCGCTCCAGCTGGGAGCGACATGCCGCAGCGACCCTTCCACATCGCTCCCGTCTCAGGTAACTGGAAACCTCCCTTCTCCCAGTTTTTCTTTACATTTTAGAATTCCATTGGGTACCTCACTCACACAGAGACTGTGTGATTTAAGTGTGGGGGAGGTACCAAGTATTTGATCATGTTTGTTTTCATGATTTTGAGTCTCATGCATTGCATATTACATCCTTATTTGCATTAAAAAAAAAAAAAAAAAATTGAAAAACACAAAAAGAATCATTTAGTTGCATCATTTGCATTTTTAGGATTGAGTCTAGAAGCATATAGGTTGCATTCATGCATTAGGGGGATTTCAACCTTGTAAAGAGCTCATGCTAAGTACTGAATTTGTTGACCTTTGTAATCATGACAAGTAGCTTGAGCACCCTTTAGAAAGCTTGTAAACTTCGCGCCTTGAATGCTCCACTTGAAACTCATTTGACTGTTGATACTCTCTCTTTGAAGCAAGCTCCTGTTTTAATGTCTCTTGCATATGGTCACTTGTGTACTAAGTCATGGATATACACACTTGAGTTGTCCCATCTGTTTTACCAATCTTTTTGACAAACTCAAGTGGTACTCCACTCCCAAAACCCATACCTCCTTTTTAAACCATCATTATTTGTTGAGTGAGGCCTCTTTGGAAAGCTTTGCATGTGCATAATGTTGAGAGTATTGGGAACGACAATGCTTAGTCTCCATTCTTGCTAGATTAGTCACTCTATTGTCTAGCTATAGGAAGGGGGTGAGTGTTGTGATTGTGATTTGGGAATATGAAAGGTTTGACTCTTTGTGCTTAAATGATTAGTCTTTATGGGATAAGTGGAGAAGTATCTAGCTCTTATTGTGAAAAGTCTTGGCCCCCAAATATAAAAAAAATATAAAAAAAATATAAAAAAAAAAAAGAAAAAAAAAAGAGAATAAAAAAGGGGCTAGCAAAGTTGTTAGGAGCTGAGATTTGTTTTAAAATTGTGAAAATCCCTTATTGATTTCAAAAAGAAAGAGTCTGATGTGAAGAATGTTCTTGGGATCTTTTGGTGAGAGATGTGAGTTGGGTTTGACATTGAGGAATAATTGAATATCTTGTGTGTTTGGGAAAGGGTAGAACAATGGAGATTGAGCATTGTATGCATGAGTTGATCCCTTTCTTAGATATATTATGTGTAATGTCAAAGCTACTTTGTTTTGAGAGTAAACCACCTTAAAAGATCATTTTGAACCTCTGATTTCACTTGCATTAAGGCTTTTGTCTTACCAAACCAAATGACTTGGACCAGTTGACCATGTGAGAGATGTCTATTGAGTTGCTTCATAAATGTTAGAGAGATGTGGATTTGTGGTTTGTGGATGCATGATTAATGAGTGTAGAGATCAAAGGAGCTGGGATAGGCTTAGAGAAGTTAGAGATGGATAAAATCTTTGCTCTTGCTATTTGGTATGATTATGCAAGGTTGTTAGGTTGAGAACTAAGAAGAGTTTCTTTTGGTTATGAGTTCCCACCTTCAAACCTCTTCTCCTTGGTTCTTGAAAGTTTACTTGTGGACAAGTAAAGGACTAGTGTGGGGGAGTTGATGTCTTGCATATTTGCATTGTTTTAACCATTCATTCATAAGCATTTGCATCATATAGATTAGGATTTAGACATGTTTAGGTTGCGGTTAGAGCCAGTTCTCTTGGTTTTCTTCTTCTGTCTGCGCAACTGGTCCTCAGTCCCATGAGGATCTTCCAGAATTGTTGGTAAGTGAGGGAGGACCCCGTTTTCGCCTTGGATTTCCAATCTCGTGAAGACAGAGGGTACAGGTGATGCTTCCTGAGGGAGCTCCAGTCTATCGAAGACTGTTGTTTTTGTTCCTGGAGGGCTTCTTTCGCTTGAAAGGTTTTTTCTAGCAGTCTCGATGATCCCTGCAGCAGTCGTTTCCATCACCTCATCATCCTCCTGAGACACCCGATGTTGGCGCGCAGCTCTCTCTATTGGGTCATCTACATTGATGTATTGTTGAGTCACTCTTCTGAGTTCATCTATGACGTCCTCTGTTCTAGGTAAGCCTGGAGAGTTTGGGAAGTCACACAGCGCTAAGTTCCTCTCCAGTGGTTGCGCTTGTCCAGCATAACTTGGGGGGGGGGGGGTGTATTATTGTCAATAGGCCCACTTTTGTCTCTTATAGTCACGTTTTGCCTTTGTGCAGGGACCTTCTCTCTTCATTGAGGTCTGTGGTTGGCGGCCTGCTGACGGCGACTTTCATCTCTCTGCTGGGGGTGGTGATTTCCCTGCCTAGAGGTACGCTGGTCACTTTCTCTGTGATCCTGGTTGGGTTCTCTAAGCTGCTGTGCTGGAGCAAGTTTGTTCTTGAGTGGGTTTCCGCGTGGAGGTGGAAGTGGAACTCTGTTTCCAAAAGGTCTCCTATGCCTGTCTACTCTATGATGGAACGGGTCTCTAGTTGGAGAGTATCTATTCTCTTGTCCACGGTGAGGAGCCCTTTGAGGGTCTCTGTCAGGGGCTTTGGAAGATTGTTGTTGGAGGCGAGTTGCAAGGGGGCAATCTTCAGCCAAGTGAGTAAGCTTGAGGCATGTTGTGAAGTGGGATTTCAGGTCTTCATATACGAAGGAGACCATTAGATCCTCCCCTGAATCAAACTCCAGTAGAGACTCCTTCAATAGAGGTTTTAGACCATTTATGGTAACCTGAAGCCTAAAGGAGGTTTTTGAGATCTGAAACTTCTCCAGATGCCCTAGTTCATGGGCCATGTGATAGGCCATCTTCTCATGCCAGTAATGGAGAGGTAAACCCTGAACTCAAATCCAAAAGGAGATCTGTGATGGAAAGGTAGAGGAGATTATTGGTTCCCATCGTTGCAGAATTACCATCCAGTGATGGTAATGGTAGGGTCTGTTGGTTAGCACCTTATCCATGTCTTTCTCGAGCTCAAAGCGAAACTGAAAGCAATCAAGTCCTAGGTCAGATCTAGTGCTGGGAATTTGATTCATTATCCGCGGGCCCCGCCCCGTTTGACCCGCCGCGGGGCGGGTGCGGGTCGAGTGATTTGAAAAAAATTGTTCGCGGGTGCGGGTGCGGGTCGAGTGATTTTAACGCGGGGCGGGTGCGGGTCGACCGAATTTAAACTGCGGGTACCCGCCAACCCGCAAAATTAAAAAAAAAAAAATCTTTTTAAAATATGATTTTTTTTAGTAAAAATTATGTTTTTATAATAAAAATAATAAAAAATACGAATATTTTTAATAATTTAATTAAAATATATTATTTATATTATTTTTTAAAAAATATTAATTAAAATAATTATTTTTATTATTTTTTATATTACCCGCGGGTCCCGCGGGTTACCCGCTAATTTATGCGGGGCGGGGCGGGTCTTATATTTTTTAGATGCGGGTCAAGCGGGTCGAATTTTTGAATCGAAAAAATGAGTCGACCCGCAGCGGGGCGGGGCGGGTCGGGGCGGGTCGACCCGCAAACCCAGCACTAGTCAGATCCAGTGATTTTTCCTCTCAGAGACCAGTTGCGTGGGAGCGACGATAGCAGTGTGTCGATTGGTTGTTCCTTTGCGTTGGTGATTCTGCCTAAAAGCGTCAGCGCATTGGATTGTAGTCAGTTCGGTGACATAGATAGCGGTACATGCATCCTCTATCGCAACGTTAACATAATACCAATAAAAAGACTACATGTCAGAAACTAGGATTTCAAATGGTTGATAATATAACTTATGAAACATGTGGAATTGTCAAACCAATGTAGCTGCATCCACACTAATGAAGTTAGTATTTAAAATTTTGTAATTTCATGTTTAACATTAGGCATAATAACTATTTTTCACGTTTGCATCCAAATTTTATGAATAGCGTTATAATAATGTTTATTTTTTTTTGCTAAATTATAATAATGTTTTAAAAGGTAAGCACATCGTGTATAACTTGAAAGGACTTCAAGGTCGCATTATTTTATATTAAATATGCTTCAAATTGAGTTATAGCCAAAAAAGTACACCAAAGTTAATAAGTGTATAGTATATATGTATGATGATCAGCTACAAGGGTATTTAACTAGTAATAGTAAAGAACTAATATGTGTGGAACTAGGTAGAGGTTATTCAAAGGACCGATCGACTGGAATTAAAAACGGATCCCTCTCAAAGTGAAACTTAGGTTGAATTTTTGTTTTTTTTTCAAAGGTTGAATTTTAATTTATTCTTACATATAGTTTGGTTTTAAATTTAAATGAGATTGGGGTTTGTTTGTTTGACTAGAGGATTTTGGTCTTGTAAGGTTTTCTTGAAGTTTGACTTTATTTTAGAAGAAACTCGGCCATAAACTTTTGAATAAACTCATGTTGGAATTAATCAAACAAGTTATACTCGGTTCTCCTTGGTTCTTATTCACACGATTCAGATAATCCGTCTACAAACCGGGTCGCAGACTCACAATGCCAGTTTAAGCTTGTCCAATCCTTGAGCATGAGATTGCCAGTACTTGCGAGCAGAGTTGAACCTGATATTTCAGGCGCTATTCAAAATAAGAATATCTATGTAATATTTTTCTATTTAAAATATATATATCTTTGAACAAAAACTTAATTTAAAATTTTTATTTTGAAAATTTATAAAAAATTTAGCTTAAAATAATAAAAAGTTTATTAAATATTTACTATAAATTTATCAATATGCAAATTATAATGTACAAACTATTTTTATATTTTTTTCTCTATATCTTATATTTTATATATTATTATATTATTAGATTTGTGGAAGTTTCTTTAGTCCAGCGGTATAACTAAGAGTTTATTAATGCTTATATATTCCGAGGTCTAGAATTTAAACTCTACAATTATGTAAATTATGCAAATTATTTCAGTAGAGTGCATAACGTATCATCAGATATAAGATTAGATCTTATAGGATGGTTTGGAATAATGGAGTCAGACATGTATTTTTATAAGGTGGTTGGATTGTTGACCGTAGAATCATCTATGTAATATTTTTCGTTCATATAACATAATTAACCCCACATTAAAAATTATAATACTCTCTCTGTTTCAAAAAGATAGATGTTTTAGAATTTTCACACTTTTTAATAAAACATATTAAAACTTAGTTATAAATGCATCGTTTTCTGTAATTTTATATTTCCTATATTTTTAAATCAATAAAATTTTATGAATTACAATTAATGTTTTTGAACTTCACAATTTTTCATTATTAGTTGCCAAAAATTGTATTGAAAATATAAAACATTTATCTTTTTGAAACAAATTTTTTTTTCTAGAACATCTATCTTTTAGGAACGAAGTGAGTATTAAATAGTAGCCCACATAATAGGGCCCCATTGAAATGT
Organism: Raphanus sativus; assembly: GCF_000801105.2. Taxonomy (NCBI): domain Eukaryota; kingdom Viridiplantae; phylum Streptophyta; class Magnoliopsida; order Brassicales; family Brassicaceae; genus Raphanus; species Raphanus sativus. Next base: position 37,565,422 of record NC_079514.1, on the reverse strand, counting down.
ATTAAAATGACTGTCGTCAAACCCGGTTCTACCTGCGAGCAACAGAGTTACGAGTAACCAATGACATAAGTCGTAAGGAGTGTTGGTGTCAATGAGGGCATTAAATCCAGCAGTCAGATATTTCACACTAATTTAATTGTTTAACCAATGACATACGCGTATGTGTAGCCCTGGTATCGATTATCCAATAGCAAAGTATAACTTTTTCATTGTTTCATATTCGCATGCGTGTGTAGGTCAACCAAACCAAAACACATTAAGAAAACAAGTTTAAAATACATATACTGATATACGTCGGCTTTCACCGTTTCACGACTCATGATTCATGTGGTAAAGTATTTAAGAACATTGATTATAAAAATCCTTTAGATTTTAAGAAATAAGTACATATTTATTGAAACACCCCGACATTCTTCATATAATATATATATATACAGTAAAATCTTCGTAAATGTGAAAAATAGAACAGAAATCATGTGAAGTCTAAAACGAAATTTAAAAATTACATGAAAGGTGCTTTTCCAGCCAAGCCTATTTGGATCTACTTTGAAACTTGAAATAAACCCTATAGTCGTGAAGACGTGTCTTACCTGAAAAGCTAAGAGATTTAGCAACAAAACAAAATGAAGAGGTTTGATGGCGTCAAACTGTAAACATGTAGCTTTCCTGTTGGCTCTTGTTTGATTCTCTTCTCTTCTGCGTCGAAGTAGAATGAAATAAAAGTGTAACATTTCTCTGTCTTTTTTCACTAATCTCAGAAACTAACAAGTCAGTCAACTGTGTCTGTGTGAGACAGCTTCATCTTAAAGAGGGTCTTGTGTGCAGACTGATGAAGCTGGTTTCTTTACCTCTTAGGACTTTGCGTAGTGCTGGTAAAATCTATTTGTGTCTAATTTCGGCAGTGTCTCCAATATCTCTTCAAGGCAGAGTGAACTAGTGTGTGTACTTTTGGACTAATCTCCTAGCCTAACTTCTTTTAATACTAATTTGATCATTTGAAAAAAAAAAACTCATTCGATCCATGTTTTTCGTTTGTTTCTTGAATGTTTATGCTGCAAGCCCATTTAGTAGAATAATTCTCTCGTGTATTCCGTTTTCAGGTGCCTTGTCTCGAGGACACATATATATGCTTACATTTTGCATGATGAGGATACTGGTATAGTTGGGGTGGTTGACCCTTTTAAAATTGAAACTGTGATAGATTCGTTGCAGAGAAGTGGTAGAAATCTTATATATATATAGTGAACATACATTATCATTGTGATCACACTAGTGGTAAGTGGATACGAATTCTCTATCAATCCTCATTGCGCTAGGATAATTTTTAAGAAAATGATCCAGTGTTCACTTTTGAGATGTAGGTGATTGGCTCAACTGTGGATAGAGACCGGATACCTGGAACGGATGTAGCCTTGAAGGATGGTGACAAATGGATGTTTACTGAAGTCCATGTTATGGATACTCCTGGCCATAATTTCACATATTAACTTTTGAAGCTTTGAATGTTATATTCACAGCTTGTTTTTGCATCTCTTTGTTTGATTAATATATACCTCGATTGTATTGAGAAAATATGAGAGTTTTATCATTAACTCTTTAGTTGCTTCTGGCATTTTTGGTTAAAACAAGCAGTAAATGAACCCCCAAACCCAGGTTCAATTCCCCCAATGGCCTTTATTTTTATATTTATGAACCCACATAAAAAACTTTCTGGGTTCGCCGTTGTGCACGATATACCTCTTAAGCCTCTTTGTCCCCCTATTTTTTAATTTTCTAATTATATTGATTCTCCTTGCTGGCCATATCAGCTTATACTTTCCACGATCACGAGCTATCTTCTCCGGAGATACCTTGTTTAGCTTATCATGTGGTACACTATTTGAAGGTACCGGGTATCCGTATGAAGGTAAACATATGTCTCTTTCTGCTTAATAACATTATATTTTGGATCAAAAGTTTCAGGATCAGTTCATGTATTTGTTAATCCTCTGCAGATGCTTGCTTCTCTCCAAAAGAGCATATCCTGGACCTTACCAGATGACACAAGCATATACTTTGGTCATGAATATACACTGGTCAGTCATGTTTTGCTTCTCTAGTGTTGGTAAGAAGCTGTAACTAGTCTATGAAAGGGTTGGGTCCCAAATGACTTCAGTTTGATTTTTCTTGTGCAAAGTAATTCCAAGTTTGCGTTATTATAGAGCCAAACAATGAGGTAGTCCAGTCTTATGCAAAATATTATTTTCTAAATCATTTGCCTTATTAAATATGATTCACTGGCGAAAAACAAGAGTGCCGACTTCAATGTGATATCAAAATAAAATAAAATTTTAAATGAGAATGTGACAAAAATAGTCTTTGATACTGTTTTGATATAGATTTATATGCCAAACAGACACTGTATAAAAGCCAACGAACTCCAAATTGTATCCGCCTTTGAAAAAAGTCTCTCTCTGCTTTTCTTCTTTTATAACTTTTATTTCGTCTACATATATATATGTGAGATAATAGTCACACCCAAAAGGAAAAAAAGTAGTCACACATGTATTATTTTAACAAAGACAGAATGCTATATTATATACTCTCAATAAAAAGACGATATATTTCAAATCCAAAAAGGTTAGTTGTCTTTTGCTTTTCTTCTTTCACAAATTTTATTCCATGTTCTATAGCAAACGACGCTAAGATATTCTTAGACACATATAATAAAGTAGTCTCACATAGAGAAAGACAAGCCAGTACGAGCATCTCCCAAAAACATTATATAATTTCAAATATAAAGTTTTTCATTCTTCAAAAATAAATTTCAAATTTTCAAATTAAAAATTTAAGTAGTGAAATTTCAAATATAGAATATCACAACTCAAAATTTCAAATTTCAAATTTCATATTTTTCATTGCATTTTAATTTTTACATTTACATATTATATTTATAAATCTTAAATATGTTGTCATTTAATATTTTTAATCCTTCAAAATTTTATAACTAATAAATATTTCAAATTTGATTTTATAATCTTAATTTTAAAAAATACAATTAAATAAAAACTTTAAAAGAAGTTTTTTCTTCAAAACTAGATTTAGATAACAACAACATTATTAAAATACTTTTCTAAAACAATGTAGTATTTTACTTTTTATTTAATATTTAATTATGTATTTCCATGTAAAATTATATATTTTACTATACTATTTTCTTAATTAATATTTTTATAATATATTTATATATGTGTTATTTATTTATAAATTTTTATGAATTTAAATTAAGTATAAATATAGGAACTACCACGTAAAATACAAATAATTTTAAAATTAGTTTTAAAATTTTACTTTTGGAGAAAACTGTCTGAAATCTTAAATATAGAACTTGAAAAACTCAAAATAGATAATGCTTTAGTAGTTGTTCTAATAAACGTATTAGTTGCCTCCGCACCGAGGATTTATGAGTACCAAATTACGACAAATATATTAATCAACTTGTTCCAACACAAACACATCGGAAACGTTCATTGAGTTTACCCAAAACTTCAAAGTAAAATAAAAAAAATAAAAACAATAAACTCTTTTTAGGACTATAAAAACAATAAACTCTTTTTAGGACTAGAAATTATTCTAATTACATAGAATTAATCTCTCCTCTTTTTGTTTTCCCGCAGTTCAACGAACAATAGCCATACGACGTCGCTGAGATTCCGTTGGCAGTTTCACGTCATATGCTAAACCGATAATCTCAAGAAACCGGACAATGTACCAAGAAATGTCGATTTGCCACCATTCGAGACCTTGTCTAGCTGACGACTCGAACGCATGGTGGTTGTTGTGCCAGCTTTCACCAAATGAAAATACAGATAGCCACCTTCAAAAAGACAACAGCAACAAAACAAAAAGATTTAACAATAATGCGTTCTTTGGTCCCATTAGCTGTCTACAATTCACGTGTAGATTAATATTTTTGAAATGTGACAGATATGATATTCGATTATTCTTGATTCACACCAAACATTTACATACCAAACATTACGAGAAGTGTCATTTGTCTTCCAAGTTCGAGTGCCCCAGACATGACACAGTGAGTTTATTAGACAAGTCACGTGCACCTCCAGTGCTGCTCCTACCCCCTGCATCACCCACCGGTCAATTATACTTTAATTCTATAGTACTATACTACAATAGTATTTTATTTTCAACAGAAAAGAGAGAGAGAGAGATTCATTTTTACCATTCCCCAAGTAACGAAGGACATCCCACCGAGGTAGAAGAGAATTATACCAAGTCCTAGAATGTGAAACAGCACTGTCTTTTGAAGAAACCTATAGAACCATTGCCTCTTCAAATCGTCCACGTTTGTCCTTCTTCCACACTACATTCATCCATTCATACATAATGATTTAGATCTTTTGGTTATATAAAACAAATGACTTGTAAGATATTGAAAATAACCTTTGTAACTAGATATGCGGAATCATAAATCCATAGGAGATGACTAAACCAAAAGCCTTCCTTAGGGCTATGTGGATCTCGTTCTGAATCCGTGAATTGGTGATGATATCGATGAGTACTCACCCAATCAATCGGATCTCCCTATTAAAAAAGGATTATAATCAATAAGTAAATAAATAACTAATTAATATTAAGATCTAGAGATCTAAGACCAAATTGAGTAAATAATGAAAACTATAATTTAGTATATTGATATGGACCTGAATGGCGAGAAGGGCACAATAGGCTAAGAGATACTCCAGCCATTTAGGGACTTTGAAACTCCGGTGAGCCAAGTTCCGGTGATACGACACCGTAATACCGAGACCACCAATCGTATAAAACAAAAAGGTAACCCAAAGTGCCGACCAGCTGAAATAAAACGGAGCCAAGAGAGCCATAGAATGCACAAACAATGAAGCCGTGAGTTTGAAATAATCTAATCTTCTCCACTTTCTTTCCCAAAACACCCATCTCTGCTTCCTCTTCTCCGCCTCTTTATCCGGTGATGAAGGATCTTTCCGGTGGTTCTCCTCCACCGTAGTTGTTACCGACATTTCTAGATATCCTTTCTTCTTTTTAGGTTTCTTTCTTGTTGAACAACTTTTTTTTCTAGGGGAATGAATAATGGAGAGGAGAATAAAAGTGAAGCTTTCCTTTGTGATTTATAGTCTTATGAAAAAACTATATTACCGCAACAAAAATCGTATGATTCAGTAAAAGAATAAATATCATGATATTTGTTTTGAAGTTTGACACGTTAGGCGCTAAGGTGTAACTTACATGCACTAGTGGTATATTTCTTTTCTTTTTTTGATTATATACTTCTCTTTCTAACCACTAAAAATATTTATTGCTTTTAATTTTATGTTATTAATAACGTAAAGTTTATTTTTAGATGCTAAAGTATAGAGGAAATGGCGACACAAAGCTTTAAAGTATTAGTTATTTTTTTTATTTAGTGATAATAATGTAAAAGTTATTTTTAGATGCCAAAGAATAGAGGAAAGGGTGACACACGGCTCAAAATTATTCCTTGACTTATTCTTCTAACTGTTGATACTTGATATACATTGCTCTATGGATGTACGTAATTACAGGCCAAAATAACGTTTAGTAGCTGGAGACAGTTATCGAATTTCTAAGTTTTATTTTTTTTTCTTTAAAATGAAATTCGAATAAAACCAACCGACTACTACTGAGCATATACCTTTTCTTTTTGTAACAAAGCATATGCTGTTTTGAATCGGTTCTTTTATAATTATTTTATTGGAAAATATCTAAATACACCAACTCATTGTCTCGATACAAATATTTATTTATTTTCGTTGACGATAAAAAATATTATTCGTTATATACACAATCTCAGTCCGATAATACATTACTTTAGTGTTGTTCCGTTTTAGTACTAAGTCAAACCGTACATCAAGTTTCCATTTCCAGGTCATAAATATGATCATTCAATTTAGTACACAAATTTCATATATGTAAACAAATATACACAATCTCTACAAAAAGATTTGACCATCCATACCATAATTGCTCGACATTTTTTGAATACGGAGAAAATCATTTATGATTTCTTAGCATACATAAAAAGCGAATAATTGTTATATTATTTACCAGGGGATTAGCCCCCGGATTTTTTTTGCTTAAATTTTAATTTTGATTATATATTTTTGTGTACAGCAGTCTATTGACATCTCCACCAAATGTACAACAGTCTATTGACAATCTATTAAAAGAGCAAAACTCAAATATTGATCTTTTTAAGAAGTACATAATGTTATCTTTTTTTTATTGCTGTATAAGATAATATATAATTGTTGGAGGTGTTGCGTGTTATTATTTTTATGGTGATAGATGATAATAAAGATGAGTTTTTTACAAACATTTCTTTTTATAAAATTAATTTTCTTTTACATGAAAGAGAATGTCTTACTAGCTTCTTGGTAAAACTTCCTATTTTCGTCTTTGAAAGAAACCAATAATGACACGTTGTTTATTGAAACTTTCTTAATGATCTAGTCTTCTCTTGCTATATGAACACACCTACTTATCTAAAGTACTTGCTGGGACTTTAATCACTTTCATACATTTCCAATCAAGAACTTATGAATAAAGGAAACTCCATGATTGATGATTTTGATTATGCTAGCTGATAACTCTGTCAACTGTCTATTGACATCTCCACCTATTTATAGATATAAATATCGAGAAATAGGAAGGAGAGATGGGCGAACCCAACCACATATACCATCATCACCTGCCACCTATCATCTTCATTGCTACAAACTCAATAAATCAAATTCTCATTGCTCACCATGATCTGCATCTTTTCTCTGCATTCTCTTGCGCAATCATCTTCTTTCACTGCAAACGTCCCCAAAAACGCTAAACCATACAAATTCACGGTGTTCACTTCTGTAATATCAAAAACCTGTAAACGTATAACCACCATGAGCTCACAAAGTAAATACAAATATCATAAAATCAAGCAACAACAATGCAAGTTATAAAGTTTCTTTCTTTTCATGGTAAGAAAAATTGTAATTTTTTCAAGTACCAAAAAAATTTGACACAAGAATCTGAATTTTTAGAGCCAAAATAATGTTTTTACCAGTTATAATCAAAGAAAGATAGAACACTAAGAATCTCATAGCTCTCAAACCCACAGAGATTCTACTTGTACCATATACTTTAGAATAGAATGGTTCCATTCACAATATAAACTCAAATCCAGTAAAGTAGATTAAACCCTCTTCATATAAGAACAGAAGTAGCGACCCAGAAATATAATTAAGTTTATTTAAACCAACATAAATCTAATTGCAAAAGTATGGTGAGCTCAAAAATTACGATTTTCGATCTGATAAAGAAAAACAATACAAAAGACAGTGGCATGTTCTTCGCTCATCAAATGTTTGAACTTCTCTTTAAGAACATGTTAGAGTTTATGATTAAGAATAATGAAATTATGAATTTCACGATAAAATTACTCATATACTTATAGTTGCAGATTCACCATCTAAAAAAAGATGATAAATTTTATGTGAAATTGTGGAAAGATTGGAAGATAGATTTAATTAGAAGGTTAATGACAATAATTGAATGCGGGCAGCTTCGTAACGGTGACGGCCTTCTAAACATGTGAAAAGAACAAAAAAAATTTTGATGCATAGGATGGCTTCCACGAGAGATTAGCCAGCAATATTCGTGATTGCTTAGAGCTTTATTGTCTGTAACAACGACTGAAACCCTAGGAAGACTTTTTCGACAAACAAACTATTGAATTTTTTTTTGCTTTTAAGATGGGAACATTTACCTGATCAAAAGCAGAAAATTTTGCGATTTGTCTTTATAGATTTAGTCGATTTTCCTATCAAAATCAAACACCGGTAGATGTCAAATTAAGTTAACAGAAACTATTAGAGATATGTCAGGCCGGAAGATGTGTATCTTACGGACCAAGATTGTGAAGCCCGTGAAATCCATGAAGACCCTGAAGACTAAAAGGAAAGACTCGAAGAGCAAGTCAACCTCAATATATTCTTAGCATATTTCCATTACGTGTTTAGGAAAGTTAACATTATCTAGTGTCAACATTATGTTAATGTTAGCACTATATATATGGATCTTGTATTCTTATATTCATCACAACACAATAATATATCATATTCTATTCTACTTTACATGGTATCAGAGCAGTCGATTACAGATCAAAATTAAAGCTTCCGCAAGTTTTAAGATTTGATGATTATGATCATCGGTGGTGTTGACGATGATCAAGAAGATACCGACGATGAAGATGACGTTGCCACATGTGTTTTGAGTTTTCGTTTTTTTTTTAATCTAAGTTAGTGGTACGAATTTTTATAATTATTTTAGGTGTTACGTTTTCAAGTTCAATAGGTTTATTAATATGGTTTTGAGTTCATGTGTCTTTAGTTAAAGTCAAAATATCATGGGTTGATGTCTAAGAGTTCATTCGAAGATTCTTTAGAGGAAGTGGGTTTCACATGGTTATTTTTTATCTAAGTTTTTCTATAGTTTAGAATTTCTTAAGATGTTTGTTTTTTTTCCATAGTTTGGAAAATTTATTGGTTATAGTTTAACTATTACGGGGGAGTTTTTAGTTATGCTCATGTTCTTAGGTCTAGTTGTTTAGTCCAAATTACGGACTGTCTGAGATAGGACGATTGTTTCTGGAGCTGCAGTTGCGCCCACGGGATGTATTCCCATTGTCAAGACCAAAGAAGAGCTGAAGTTTTCATCCCCTTGTCTAAAGTCAAAGTTTATTTCCGAAGGAATCTACTGATTTGTTTTCCTCGACATAGTGTCCACGACATACGTGGTCTGCTTTGTGATTGCAGATTTGCGTGTTGCATCCCACGTTTGTCGTGCGGGGGAGTATTAGAGATATGTCAGGCCGGAAGATGTGTATCTTACGGACCAAGATTGTGAAGCCCGTGAAATCCATGAAGACCCTGAAGACTAAAAGGAAAGACTTGAAGAGCAAGTCAACCTCAATATATTCTTAGCATATTTCCATTACGTGTTTAGGAAAGTTAACATTATCTAATGTCAACATTATGTTAATGTTAGCACTATATATATGGATCTTGTATTCTTATATTCATCACAACACAATAATATATCATATTCTATTCTACTTTACAGAAACATAAATCTAAAGCAATCACTAACACCAAATTTCTGCCAGACCAATAACAAATCAAATAATTTCATGAATCTAATAAAACAAAACCCATTCAAAAGCTTATACGAATGGAATAATCAAGAATAAGATTAACCAGAGGCATGTTAAACAAGTAAAGAATTCAGAGATAAATACATGCTCAATGAGAGGAGTGCAAAAGAGATGTTGTGAAGAGCTTGATTGCTAGTAGAGTGTAGATTTAACGGTTTCAAATTCAGATACCATTGTCATCGACATCTTAAAAACAATAGAACCACCATTTAAGCAAAATGTTGAAGATTTTTGTCGAACCTACTAACTTGGAAGTGGGCATATGCATACGCTTTGCTGTGTACATGCATGAAACAGAAATTGTGGCACAACAGAAGATGAGTCAATTTCGCAGAGAGATGAATCAACAAACATAATTTCGACAAAATTTGACTTATTTAAATGCCATCATAAATGATTACGAGGTTAGGAACGAGTCCCAAATTGTAAACTCAAGTCGCCCAAAATAAAGATTTGTAAAACGCACTACGGTCCAGCATAATTCTTAAAGAGCATATGTAGCAATTTTCCCCTGTAGAAAAAAACTTACTTTATTGTATTAGATTAGTTTGGATGTATGTTGCTTGTAAATGGAGCCGTAAAAAATGTCGAGGTAATCACATAAAATTATATAACTTTAAATGATTAAAATATCACTCACAGTTTAAAAGGATTATAGTTTTGTAAATTATGTAATAATTTTTTCACCAAAAATTATAATTGTTACGACTTTATATTATCTATTTATTTATTTTTAAAATCACAACAATATATCATTTAAAAATAATTATATATAATATATAATAGTATATAGCTAACTTTTACTTTAAGTGCTATTTACAAGATATGCTGTTTGAAACTTTGAAATTTTTTATAATTCATTTAAGATACTAATAAAAAATAATATTAACTATAAATCAATGTTTAATTTCAATTACAATAAATTATGTAGAGAAAATATATAAAAACATCTCACCAAGATTTCAGATTTTTAAACAAAATAATGTATTATTTTAATAACAAAAAGATAAAAGTCACTACAATTTTTCAACTTCAAAATTTATATAATAAAAAAATTATCGGCACAGACGTTTGAGTGAAAGTCTAGTAAAAATTAAACAAATAGAAAATAGAGAATGTCAGAGAAACAAGTTTTCAAATAACAAACTGCAAAATATCCTGTAGGATTTAAATTAGGCAATTGTCATGTTCTGAGTGGTTAAATTTTTAAAAAAGAAAATTAGTTACTCAATAAGTACATAACAAAATAGTATTATTCTAAAGTTAAGAACTTTATTTTGGGTACCAAACCGATGAGAGTGCTCTAAAGAAAGGTAAAATTTTAGTAACCTTGTGGCCATTTGTTCTAATGTTCATACCTTTTAGTAAAATGAAACGATAAGTAAAATATAGTGAATGTTGAATCAAAGATAATTATATTAACAGATCGTAACTTTCACATGTTAAGATCTGCTATGTAAACATAATCATGTGGCAGAACTGTGAGCTCTTATTTATAATTCAAACGATTTTGAACAATTTTGTTGCGAGTGTAGTTCATCACAATTTATATAACAATTATATGTGTATACTTAAAAGGGAAATTGCAGCCCATAACTATAACAAACGAACAAAAAAACTTTATAACCATAGCATAGCAATGGTTACGATACAGACTATAACATTCTGTATTATTACATATCTAGCCCGGCCTGCGCGTGAAATTTTGGTGGGCCCACAGCCTAGTATTTTCTCGAAAGCGGTTGATTTGGAAACTGAACGGTTTTTTATTCAAAACCATTACACGAGACCAAAAAAAAACTAAAGAAAGTTTCTCTGTGTTTGCCGGAAAAAGTTTACGGCAACTGAAAGTAAGGGTTACGGCAGCGGTGGCGATTGACGGTGGTTCGGTCGATTAGAGAGTGGAGGAGCGATTAAATCAAGGTACAATCACTCGATTAACTTGTGCAATTTAGTCTACTGTTTAAATCTAATTGCGAGGCGGCTTCAGAAGTAACTGTTTCCGAAACTAACGAGTGAATTTTGGTCCGCAGTGTAGCGATTTGAGGAGGACGGGAATATCAGCGGCGGTGGAGGTGAGTACCGAAATTTTCTGTGTTCTCTGAATAGTATTAAGGGTTCTTGGGTGTGTGTTTTTGGGTTGTTTTTCTTTTCGTTGTCTGTGTTCTTTGATTCAGCATTTAGGGTTCTCGTGTGTGTTGGTTTGCTATGGTTTCCATAAGCGACTGAGACATATGGAAACAGATACACTTACTATACTACAATATGTTACTATATAGTATAGTTTTGGTAGCGTTGGTTTATGGAAACGCCATTGCATCTGCCGAATGTTATTTCCATACTATATGATGCAAATACTTAGTGTAGGATGCATATTATTAATTGATGTTTGCTTTACCTTGTACTGTTGTGTTGTCTGTTGGGTTGGCTTCGTTTCCATAACTAAATTAGTAGATTTTGAAGAGAAACTAACTATAATATAATAATAAATTGTATAGTATGGGACGAAAAGTATTGTAACTATTGTTGTGCGAAGGAGTACTACGATTTATTTTTGCCTTACTATTTGATGAATATATATAGTCTAGACTGGCGATCACAATTTAGGGTTAGCGATTTCTGTTTCTGATCTATGTGATGCAACTTAAAAGTGTAGACTTTTGATCTCTGTTTGTAATATGGAACACCTAAAATTATTTATTTGCATTTACAGTATGGAAGAGTTTGGTTTATATGGAAACAGATTACCTTACTATACTATAATATGTTGGTATATAGTATAAATTTGCTAGCGTTGGTGTATGGAAACTCCATTGCGTGTGACGATTGTTATTTCCATACTATATAATGCAAATACATAGTGTAGGATGCATATTATTATTTGATGTTTACTTTACTTTGTTCTGTTGTGTTGTCTGTTGGGTTGGCTTCGTTTCCATAACTGAATTAGTAGTCTTTCAAAAGATACTGACTATACTATAATAAATAAATGTATAGTATGGGACAAAAAATTTTGTAAATATTGTTGTGCCAAGGATTACTAGGATTTATTCTTTCCTTACTATTTCATGGATATATATAGTCTAGACTGGCGATACAATTTATGGTTAGCGATTTCTGTTTCTGTTCTATTTGATGGAACTTAATAGTGTAGACTTTCGATCTCTGTTTTTAATATGCAACACCTAAAATTATTTATTTGCATTTACAGTATGGAAGAGTTTGGTTTGCCAGAGCGCTTGTTTCAGACGGGGTATGAACCCTCGGGGCGGAAAAGAATAAACAACTACTTCAATTTGCGGTGGATTGAAGTTGTAAAAGGAGCACTAACGGATGCTCAACAGGAGTTGTTGGCTGAGTCGCAGTTTCGCCAGCTAATGTTGATGGGAGGGCATACATTTTCAGTGATGTTTGCTCACCAGTTATTGTCCCGGCAGTTGGTTACGCGGAAGCTGTATGAGCTGTGGTGGTTGTTTGCAGGGAAGCCTATACGATATGGTATTGGAGAATTTGCTTTAGTGACCGGACTCAATTGTGGGTTGCCTCCAACATCTTCTCTTGGTGGACAGCAATTGGTTAAAGGGAAAAAAAAGGGTAAAGCGAAGGCAAAGCAAGTTGGTGGGGATGGAGTCATGTGGAAAACGTTGTTTGGCAGTGAGGAGACTATCACTCCGGATTGGATCATCTCCAAATTGGCACAAAAAGAAAAGTATAAAGACGAGGAAACCCGATTGCGTTTATCTCTTCTCCTTCTTGTAGAAGGTATTTTGTGCCCAACCAGTGGTTCAACCCAGCTAAGACCTGAGGTAGTAGAGATGGTTGGTGATATTGGGATGTTTCTAGAATATCCCTGGGGAAGGGAGTCTTTTTTGTTAACGGTTTCAAGCGGAAAGATAAGGTCGGCAGGACAATTGGCCCAAGACACCCTTGCCATACAAGGGTTCGCCCATGCTATGGTTCTAGTCACCGTGTGCAGTTGCCCACAAATAATTGCAGATCCACGTTTAGGGGAAGATCTGGTTTCTGATGATCTTCCGATTGAAGACATTGTTGATGGAGTATGTGCGCGGTCTGTGAAAATAAATATTCTGACTGTGCAAACCCTTGAACTAACCGGTCAGGTATGTGTTGCACACTATTTCATTTTCTCCGTTTATGTTGAGGTGCTTATTTGTCCTGTACATGCAGGCTCCGGTTCGTTCCATACTATGCGAAGGGTCCGACATCCCACCATTGACAGCTGAGAAGGACGATCTACGAGTCAATCACATGGTCTCATTGATTCGAGATAGGTTCCCGTTTGAAATCAATACCTGGCGTGGAGGTGTTAAGGCTTCTGATGCAAAGCAATCGAAAGGGGTTGGAGGATTGGGAGCGTCGAGTTCAGAAACAGTTGGGCAGCCTGCTGGGAATGCTGAGGCCGACCGGCCTGAAAACGCCAATACAGAGGGGCTTGCAGGAGTGTTTGATGTATCTACGCTCGCACGTTTGGTTGCAACCGAACTACATGCCCGCGCTTTACCCATTGTAACAAGCTTAAAAGAAGGCATATGTGGCGAAATTCAGTCCTTAAAGGATGTCCTTTTAGGCTCTTCAGTGCGTACGCAAGTTCGAGGAGATGACGTCCGCCCTGTTTCTACCCATCCTACGGTCCCTTCTGCCGTCCCCGAGACGATGGTTCGTCGCTTTTATACTATATAATAAAAATGGTATGGAATTGTTGTTTCTCACCCTAAATTACCTGTGCAGACAAGTCCTGGCGAGAGTGGTCGTTTATCACCTGGTAGTTTATCACCGGCTTTCCCTGTCGAATCTCCAGAGGATGCATCACCTGAAAGGATGTCCAGTCCGACTGAACGCGATACTGCTTGTATTGAGGATATAATTGCGGAGCTAGCTGTAAGTGCCGTGTATTTATCCTGTTTGTAGAGTCTCAACGTAGCTTGTCTCGAGTTTTGTTTCCATAGTAACGTCGATTATTGCGAGACCACATTATTTAGTCACTATTACAAACTAGAATACTATACACCGAAATAGTATAGTATAGTAACTTATTGACAGTGAACACTTATTTGAAGATCTTACCGAACTTTCTACCGTTTTTGTCATTTTCAGGCTGTTTCTGAAGCCACTGAGAATGAAGGAAATGCCGAGGCTGCCATTGGATCAGATAAGTCCTCAAATGTGGAAAGCCATCATGTAGTTTCCGATCCATCTTTGGAGATCGCTGTTGCTCAGCTTCTTATACGTGGGCCTCAATCTGCTGAGATTCCAAACGAAGAGGTAAGTTTGTTCCATACTATTTTGGGATCAATAATAGTATGGAACTTACCATTTTTTTGTCTTTGCAGACTGATTCGGAAGCCCCTGATAAAGAAGGACATAGCGAGGGTGGGACAGTAGATATGGAAAGTGATGTTATTGTTTCCGATCCAGCTTTGCAGGTCGCTTCTGATGCGCCTGAAACATCTGGGATTGGTGGAGACAATGTAAGATTAATATATTTTAATTTCATACTGTACTCGTATGGAATAATAGTATGGAACAAACTTACCTGAAACTAAGCTGTTCTTTCTTTCCACTTCTGTATTGTTAGGGGATAACTAACAATGTGAATTTACATTTTCGCAGGCATCCCAGGGTGTGTCCTCAGAACAACAACTCAACTCCGATGTGACAGACCAACCAACAACAGGCGAAGTTGGTAGCGAAAACATTATTGACGGTGAAAGGCAGAGGCGGTCAAGCAAAAGGGCTCGATGCCCGAACTCCAAATATACGCCTCCTCCACTTCCTGTCAAGAAACAGAAGGGTAAAAAAGGTGGATCCCGTGCAAAACAAGTTTCGAACAAAGTTCCAACAATGAAGGAGGAGGCTTCCTCTGCTGCTACCACCAAACCAAAACAGTCTGGTAAAGAAACGAAAATGCCAACTATTCCTGAGGAGCCTTCACCGGCTGCGACGTCACTAGCAAACCCATCGGGGTCTCTTGTTCCAGAAACAAAAAAGCCAGATATTCCTGAGGTCCCTTCAACTGTTGCGACGTCCCCTGCAAAAACATCGGGATCTTTTGTGGCAGAAACAAATGTTGGCCCTTTTGTTGGTCGATTTGCACCATGTGTGCGCCCTAATGCATTCCGTGTAGCCGGTTTTCGCACCGTTATGCAGACAGCAAGGTATCATAACATCATCCTTATTCGTACAAACCTCTAACCACTAATATTTATTATGTTTTCCGTGTAGGGAGTACGATATAGGGGAAGGTGTTACCGTTGACAATACGGTTTTCCAGTCCTTTTTTGATTCAGCACAGATGCAAACACCAAAGGTAATCTCTGTAACTATATATTTTCACCGTCTCAATTCGCCCCTTATGTTTAAATTTCTACAGGCCGCAGACATGGTGGTAACATTTATTCGAAGGCGCCTCCGTGTTGCGGGGATCACAACTTATGATTTTTTGCCAGCATCTTTTGTGGAATCCCTTCGTCTTGAATACCAGCAATTCTGTCGTGTCAAGGACATAGGCAATTTCAGCTTCTCCAATATATTCGCAAATCCAGGGTTCCCTAATATGACGTGGGATGCTAAAGTCCAAGTATTATACTTCCCATTGCAAGCGGACAGGTGGCATTGGATTGGTGTTGTCGTTGATATAGCCAACTGGAGCATTCATGTTTTAGATTGTAACCCGTCATGTCTTAGTGACGACAAGATCGTAGCCGTCTTGAATCCGATTGTCGTTCTTCTACCCCTACTTATAGGGCTTAACAGCGGGAAAGCATCGGCCGAAGGTGCAATGCCCATAAGGCGTCTTGATCTCTCATTGTTGTGTGAACAAAGAGGTACGCTACTATCCATACTATTTTACCCGCATATATAGAATAGTTTGTATTTCTGATTACTTTAGATTGGTTGCTCGTGTTGACGGATTCTAAAATATTTTGCAGAATTCTCTTGTATTGCATCGATTCTACTTATGGAACTGCATGCCAGCAATAACATCTCTCAGGCAGCACATCTTAACGCGGAGGCTCTTGCACTTGCAGCTCAGACCTATGCAGTTGAAGCTTTTGGGACATTCAACCCCAAATATTTGGTTGACTTTCCGGTTTCCCCATCCAAATAAATACTTCTAATTTAATTGTCTGTGTGCCTGTTTATTTGGACCTCCCTCTTTGTCAGTTTTTTCTTTAAACCTACTTTCTCCAAACACTCTACATTGTTGCTATGTTTATTTCATTGTCATTAACGGTATTTTGGTTTTCTTATGTGGTTTGTGTTAGTAACTTTCGTGCATCCGTTCTGATTAATTACTATGCAGTTATATGTCTGCTAAACTATTTTGCATGCAACTGTTCCGCAGACTATGCCATATAAACTATAGTATAGTATGTGGATGCCATTATTCTAAGTTTCCAGATTTCAATCCGCATTTCTATTAAATGTTCATCCTACACATGACATAGGATATTTCTGTGAATTTCGCATACCCAAATTCCAATCAGGCGATATCCCATATATATGTTGTTGTTCCTCTATCACTGAACTTTTATCAATTCCACTATACTATATCCTATTTGTAGTATCGAACATATTATGATATGGGTTTAGCCATTGGGATTTCGGTTTAGCCATGGGATTTTGGTTAAGAGATTGGGTATATAGTATTCGGTTTGTGTTTAGGGTTTACGATTTGGGTTTACGGTTTACCATATGTGTTAAAGGTTAACTATATGGGTTTAGTGCATTTGGCATTATGCTTGTTTGTTAGTTTCGGACTATACTATACGATGGTAATAGTTTATATTAAAGT